>NW_009607613.1:17355-70863 GCF_000690535.1 Cariama cristata | reverse complement strand
GGCCCCGCCATCACCCCTGGCTCAGCCCGCGGTCCCGGCGGCAGCCTCACCCCATGGAGACCGAAGGGAGATGCTGAGCTTTATTCAATGCAGCACAAAGTAAGCCCCGTGGCTTCTCAGCCTCATGAGCAATAGCAACACCCAAATGGTCTTAAAACCAGAATGGAGGCCTGTCTCCTGTAACCCACCTTTTGTGGGGCAGATTTCTATGCAGGGGCACCTATGTTTCCTTTCTACGTGTCATTGGCTTTTCTCCAAAGCAATTTTAACTCTCCCATCAGCTGCGTAACCCTATCTATTCCTTGCCAAGCCAGACTATGTGTCACTGTTATTCCAAGGAGTCTGCAGACACTTAAATTGCCAACAAAGTAAATCTTGCAAACGCTTTGCAGAGGAAAAAAAGGGAAGGGAAGGAGAAAGAGGAGAGGGAGTGAAACTGGAATGCAAAACAGCATCGGACTGGTTTTCCTTGCACGTTGCTTGCTAGTAAGCAGAGAGGCTGGAAGTCAGGAAGGGGAGGGAGAGATGAGGGGGAAACGGGGAAAATGAGGGAGGGAGGGAGGGAGGGAGGAAGCCAGTCCTACCAGCAACACCGAATGGAGCCCATAAACAAACATCTGCTTTGAGACCTCTAAGGAGAGAACCAGGCTTTGTGCAGTTCGGAAAAAAAGAGGCTGTCTTTTATGTATGTAATGTTTTAGGCACACTGGGTCTGAGAAAAGTTACTGAGCATTCAATGCTTTATAGAAACAGCTAAAGACAGGAGTTGAAACTGCTGAGCTTTTGCATCCTTCTAAAAAAAAAAAAAAAAAAAAAAAAGTCCAAGGCATCAGTTCCTCTTTACATTGTTTTTCCAAATATGTGTTTGCAATCATCCAGGAGCAAATGCATACTTCCCAGGGTGTAAAATAGATTTTTCTGGAAATTTCTATGTGCCAAGATTCATTATCCGGTGGGTTTACGGCTACTGTGAAATGACTGTCAAGATGACATATCAGTGACACTAATGTGACACTGTTTGCGTGCAGAACAGAAACAGAGAGGCAGGTTTACACTACAAGGTTACAACAACCCTTGCCTCCCATTAAAAGACTGTGGATTATCACAAGTTTGAAACAAGGGAAACTGAGGCTGGATGCTGGGCACAAGCTGTTCCGCAAATTCTGTTCTCACACTGCTTTCATGCCTTATAAAATTACCAGCTCTCTTAAATGGTTCGTCTTCTCTTCTCCTTCTTTAATAGTTGTACAGAGGTTGGTGATTTAGAGTTGTTCTGGTTAATAGTTATACTACAAAATTAAATCAGATTTCCTCACAGCACATTCTTCATTTTAAAAGTTCTTTCCCATTTAGAATATGTCTTTTGATCTAAGAGAGATGGACTGTGACTAAAATGAAATATTTCATTATTTATTTAGCATTTTATAATGGCAGGAGCATGATCACTGTTCTCAGTGTCACCCTGAGTTTCTTTCACAGTAGCAGGCTCTGAGTAAACCCATAGTACTTTGCAATCTTCATCAAGGGTGGAAGAATGGAAGAAAGGAGACGGTGGAAGAGAGGTGGAAGAATGTGCATGGGATGTGTTATAGGTGATCAGCCATGATGAGATGAGAATCTGGAGGTGAGATCTTAGATTTCTGAAACAGCAGATGTTTTGCTGATGGCATCAGTGAAGCTTATTTGGGACCACTGCCTCCCACACCCAAGCCAGCTGGTACCTGATCCATGCCAGTGCACTCCTCCTCAGACCAGGGCGTTTCTCAGGAGAGTCACCTTTCTACAATAGGAAAGAAGTTGCCATTTATTTTGAACATTAAAAACGTTCAAGCATTTACACTGCTTGCTTTTTATCTGTATTTAAAAACGATTGAACACTTCTCTTGGAATAATAAACCGCAGAGAAATACTTTGATTGTTCTTAGGTTCTGCAGAAACTTGTCTTCTAGCAATTCAATTTGCAGGCTAAGTCTGACTCAACAGAACCCATTTACAATAGTCTGCAACTCAAGTCACAAAAGAGTGCCAGAATTACATTTAAACAATCGGTTCTAAAAATAAATGTTAGCTGATGGATCAAATTCATTACTAAATTTACAAATGACAGTTCTGTGCGGTTGGTCTGGGGATCACCTCAGCAATCTCCAGTAAGGAAAGGAAGAAGCACTTGTGATATGTTAAGTTGTATTTTCCTACAAGCTCAGTGTCTTTCACCTCTCAGGGCTTGCTCACACTGCAGTTTCATGTAAGTAACCGTAACTGGTGGCACTATAGTACCGTCATGTAACTTGTATTTTCAAAGTCAGTAACATACACACAGACAAGGCAAATCCTCTCATTCTGCCCAGAAGCAATGTGGGCAGAGCAAAAAAACACCCAGCAGAAGAAAAAAAAACTCAGCACCTGCAAAATGAGGACCATATGTTACAATGTACAATGAGAACTGGATTTAAGAAAAACCAGGAGAACAGTCCCCTCTAAAAAAAAAAAAAAAAAAACAAAAAATAAAACAAAACAAAAAATGTACTGATTTTGCAGTCTGTCAATGAGCTACAGACACATTTTGCTTTCTGGTAGCAGATTAGAGAGTTTTGGGGCCATGAGATTAGTATCTGCTGATACAATAAAATGTATAGCCCTAAAAAGTGATGTCAGAAAAGAACATAACTAAAGCATCACCAGAGGCACCCAACAGGGTGAGATTTCTAGCTACTGATAAATCAACATGTCTGCTCTTAACACGATGACAACAGCACACCCCCTGTGAAAATACTTCCAAATTTTGCTTCAGTAGCAACCGATGCATACCCAACTAAATCTGATTCTCCAGTTACTCTGCCATAAGCGCTCTATGACTACTTCATCTTGTTCCTTTTTACTTGCCCACAGGTAATAACCAAGATGTAGGTTTTCTCTCTTTTGTCGTGAGTTTCCCAGTTTTTCTGGATATCACTGAGGAACTCAAACTCCTTCCTGAGTCAGTGGTCATTTCTCAGTACTCTTACTGCTACTAATAAACGAGCAAGTAATGCTACAGCTTTAGGGAAGGCCGGCTGAAGCCGGTTACAGACTACTGACAGAGCTGACTTAACGCTCAGGTACCATGTAAAACCTGGGTTCTTGTTCCACCGTGCGATGCTTCCCCTGAGAATGCAGAATTTTTGATTGGTGAATGTTTTTATGGCCTTGAACGTAAAGATGGCGCAGGAGTTAACGTTTGCTGTTGAAGTCATCCTAACAGCCCGGTATAATGCGCGAACGGCCACTACTGACTTTTTTCCTGGATCCCATAGCATCTCTTGGGTGAAGTGCTGCAGCTTTTCACCAGCTTTGCATCACTCGTGCCCATCCCACTGCTGCGTGGGGAGACCAGACTTTTGCTGCGGGTGCACGGCTCATCGGCCTCCCCGAGCTGAGTTTCTCTTCATGCTGGATTTCACCCTGGGTGCAGCACACGTCATACACCCAGCTTAAAAATGGAACGGGTGTCTGCTACTCAAGTAAAAGGAGGAAAGGGAAATTAAAACTTCTTGTGACTCCTGTGGGCTGCTCCGTTACTGCCTGTCGGAAGAAACTCTGAGTTCAGAGACTTGGATTTGCATGGGGGGGTTTTTTTTGGGGGGAGGGATGCTTGGCGATGCTCCTGTGGTTCTGCTCTTCCATCTGCCAGCAACTCCTGAAGAGCAGAATCATTTCTCAAAGACCATTTCTATTCCCCATATCAAACCTCTGATAAAACACTTGCAGCCTGGCGAGAATATCGCGTTATTTAAGCATCACTACTGCAGGCTTTCTGCAAGGGAGGGAGCACAGAAGTTTGCTCTCTTCAGCCGACACTCAGAAGTTTGCTGGTGCTACCATCTCGGTCATGGGGCAGAGACAACCGCAGCCACGGCTCGATCTGTGCTCACATCGAGCTCAGCTGCTCCAGCCTGCGCGGCTTAGTGTTCAAGGGGAATGTTTTCTGAGGCACACTGAGAGGAGATATGAGCCTCCAAAGACATAAAAACAAAATAAAATCTCTAGGTGGGAAATTCATGGGCGCTAAAAAAAAAAAAAAAAAAAAAGAGAAAAAAAATCCTGTCATCCTGTCATAATTTCAGGGGGGGGGCCTCAGGTAAAAAACAAAAAAAACCAAAAAAACCCAAAAAAAACCAAAAAAACAAACCCCAACCAACCAACCAACCAAAAACCCCAACAATATGGAGAAAAGGCAAAAAGAATGCCTCACTGGCAAATAGACAGTTTGGGACCACAGCAAAGTTGCTAATTTTGGATGCACTACCCTTTGCTGCTGTTGTACAACAATTATTCATGCAGGTCTGGGGCTTGCCCTACCTTATAATACATCTGTGTTTAATTACACCTAAGGTGGAGATGTGGGTTAATTTAGTAGACACATACAAAGTAATTTTTGTTTCAGCTCTGCAGGCCTGTGAGTACATGTGTGAAGGTGACGGATGGCAGCGGGAGTGCATGCACACACATCCCACCCATCCGAAGGTGGGGCTCTGGAAGTCGGTCCTTTCTGCAAGGGTTTCTGTCCTGCCCATTTCTGTGATAACTGCGTGCAAGCTCTGCGGCCGGTAATGTAGCAGAAGCATTGCTTGCTGTGCCTTGGAGCATCTGCACGCCAGCAAAGCCAGGAGGGAGGGCTTGACAGCACCTGAGCATCCTGATGAGTCATCTAAACCTGCTCAGGACATTGTGCTGAAGGCAAGGTGGTAAAAATACCAGCCAGTGACCACCAGTATCCAACCAACACCAAGTCACCTCTTGTTTCTGCCAGGAATGAAGTTAAACTGGTGAGCTTTAGATTCTGCGTTTGTTAGGAGGAGGTGGTATGAGAAGTATCACAAAGCTTCGTGAATGTTTGTGAAGCGCTTCCTAGCACAGAGAAAAATCCTCTTATCTAAAACTCGCTTGTCAAATGTCAGGCTGTCAGTGTCAGTCAAGCGTGTGCCACCTTTTTTCTGCCTCTCAGCCGCATCACAGTCTCCTGTGCATTAGCTGACAGTGACATGACATTTCTCTGACTTCAGGTACAGCCTGGTGTATGGGCAGCAGGGGAAGAAGCCAGCCCTGATGCTGGATGGCATATGGCACACATAAACTGGCTCACCTCGGGATACATCCTTCATGAAACACCCTGTGTTTTCCCACCAAATAAATCATCATTTCCCATACAGAGCGCTACACTTCCCCGCTACATCCCTTGAAACACTCGGGTTAATGCAGAGGTTGCTAATCACCAACACAACTGCCTTGCCATCCAGCTAGGAGGCATAGTAAAGCTTCAAACCTTTCCCGTGGTATGATGGCAGCTCCAGAGGGAAGTCATCTGCTCCATCACTGGCTCTTACTGAAAGAGTGGAAAAGGCACTCAGTGGGACCTCTGTGAAAATAGTCCCTGAAACAGCTTTCAAGTGCCAGTCGGAGGTACCAGAGCTGGAGATAGCATTGCCTTGCCCCTAGGACAGTCACCTGGCACATACCCCTTCCATGCAGGCCATGCAGAAGAAGTTCTCAACAGAAGCAATTTGGATGGCGTGTGATGTGTAGGGTCTGCAGTTGACCAGAGACTGCATTAGTATCACTTGCCAAAGAATTTTGTAGCATCCTAAGCCATCTAGTACATCCCTGCCCTAAGGACTGATGGTATCTGGTTTTCTTCTTGATCAATGTTTGTCTAAAGTGTCCTCAAAATTCTCCAATGCTGGCAACCCTCTAAGGGTAATCCAGCCCAGTGGCACCCTGTCCCTGCTGCTAAAAAATATTTTTAACCTCTTCACTGATTTTTTGCTGCTGTCATTTAAGACTCTGAATTATTGTCCTCCTCCCTCTCCTAGCCTATCCCTCTTTGGTGCAGCCTCTCACCTGTCTGGAGCTGTTTTCATGCTATCCCTCCAGTTTTCTCTTTAGGCTGAAAAACTCCACTTGCTCAGTTTTTACTCACAGGTCATGTTTTCTAAACCCCTGAATAATTTGGGCTCTGCTCAGTTGACCCACATCTTTCTGGAAGGAGCAGAGATCTCAGCTCAGGCTGTAGGAGAGCTGAGCAGAGTAAGAAGGATTGCTTCATGTGTTCCGTAGGCAAGCCTTCACTACTTGCCTTATCATGACTTTTTTCCTTTTTCACAACATCTCAGCACAATCTGGTTAGAGACATGACAACTCCAGATGCCTTCTGCAGAACAGCTACCCAGCCAGCTGCTCCTCACCCTGTACTTGTGTAGCTGGCTATTCCTGTCTGAGGGTGGGATCCTCGACGCAGGAAATCACGGCCCAGGACACTTGCCAAAGCAAAGCTGGATGCACGCTATACTCATTTGTATATCATTATCTAGAATGGGTTTTTTCACAGACACATTTAATTCTGAGCTCTGGGAATGAGCCAAAGGCTTGGCTGGCTTTGGCTCGTGTGTCAAAGTGATCCTTTTCATCTATGTTCTAGCAGGAACTACCCTGAACGGTGCTTTTGAAAGGGCTCGTTCTCTGCAAAGTTATATTGCAAATTATGCACTTCGTTTGTACTTGAATCTGTTAATGAGACTGCATAGATTTTACCAGTGGGATCAAAGAAAATAAAATAGTCTGTAGATTCTGTCAAGAAGAAATAGTCAGCCAGAAAGTCAGCATTTTCTTGTAGTAAAATAAAGAAAATGAATTATTAGTTTCCTGAAACCTCTGGCAGTAAGTTTTCTTTACTGAAAAAAAAAAAAACAACCGCGCACTGGACATGCTGAATGACAGATTCCTGCACCTCTGGGTAGGCACGGGAACATGCACAAGATCCCTCTCCATAGCACCCTCCAGTTGTTAATATTTCTGGGTTTGGTGACTAAAGGGAGACAAAGAGATGATTTTGGGGTGTTCCATTGCAATGGTTTCATTCACTATTTGTATCTTTTGCTTTTAATAAGAAAATTGATTGCCTCAGGAGAATAGAAAGGACGCTGGTATAAAGGTTACTACAGCAGAAAAAATGGAAAACAAAAGAATGAAAGGAATCTAGTTGTTTTTTGGTTTTGGTGTGGGGTTTTTTTTCTCTCTCTTTTTGTTGCCTGGAGCTGCTCTATTTTATCAGTAGGGGAAATAAAAAGATATCAGTAGCTTTTCATTCAGATATTTTCTTACCGTGGCTTTGATAATGCTGGAAGAGGATAATGGGAAACTCTGACCTTTGACTGAGAGCAGGATTGTCATAAAAAGCATGAAAAAAACAATATTCATGCGACATATTGTCTCAACCTTTCAGCCTCGAGACAGGTTTCCTCTCCTCCCTTCTCGCTCTGGTCCAAAGCCCATTTCCCGGAGTATCAAATGCAGCACAAAAGGCAGTAATCACACCTTTGCCCCAGAGGAAAGAAGCCCCAGTTGATACAGACCATAACGAAGCACTTTGTCTAACATCACTCTCTGCTTCGTCTCGGGGTGGTCAGAGAGTGCTAAGGATGGGGGGGGGACCTGGGGGTAACCACATGCTACTCATTCTTACTTGGGTAGTTGGAAAAAGGTAGGTATCTTCTTGCTGTTGGGATGCGTCTCTCCAGCAGGCAACATCCCCTTGTAGCTACAATAGGCTTTCCACTCACCCTACAAGTAGTAAGCGTACTTTTTGTAAGAGAGGTCCTTTTCTTTCTCTCAGATAGACGGGGTGGGGAGAGAGAGGACACATTACATCCTTCCTGTTCTTCCCATGTGGATTTTTTTGTTGTTGTTGTTGTTCCATGGGTTGTACTAAATTGGTAGTTATTTCCCACATGAGTAATACCTGGATAAGTTATGGCTTACATAGGCTCGACACTTGAAATGAAAAGCAGATTGCTGTGCAGATTTGAATTATCCTCCAATATTTCATGATATATATTCCATCTTCATGGGTTAGTATAGTTATATATTTCATAGTTATGATTTCCATGGTATCAAACTTCTCGTTATCTGCCAGTGCTACCCAGCTATAAATGCCAAAGCTCTCCAGCAGCCAGTGTGTCCTTTTTCAGACTTATAGTTCTGTGTTCTGTGGATATTCAGCGTTTAATGGCGCTGAATAAAACAGAACTGCCATCACGCTCTCACGGAAACCCCAGCTAGGCTATTGACAGTGTAAGTTTCATTTAATTCCTTGATTCAACAGCCGTTTCTAGATGTTTCCTGAGCAATGCAATAAACACAAAATGCAGTGCTCAAATTGAATATTTAAAAGTCAATCAGGCTTGAAATTTAATTTTATCTAATTGGTTTGATACATTCACACACAACTGAATGACATTTAGAAAAACCCAACCATCCTATATAATTTCATGTTTACTCCAATCACAAGATGGATTTTTTTTTAACTTCTTTTAATCTCATTTTAATGCTTTAGCTAATTGACGACTCCCTCTGCCACAGGTTTAATACAGTGTTTTTGAATCCATCTTTGTTCTACCGATAAACAGTGCTATTAAAGCAATCTCAAGTCTTATTTAGCTTCCAGTGCTGGATGCCTAAAGGAAAATCGTATATACTTTGGTGGATCACATTTTGCAAGGTGGGGAAAGGGTTAGGCAATTCTGTGACATTTACAGATGAGTGTTGAGTAAGGAATTACGCACAAGACAATGTTAAGTTTATTGATCCTATAGAAAACCAAGGGCTGGTACTTCATGTTCTTTAATTTCCTTTGCAGTTTCCTTCTTATTCAATTATATACAGACACTAAGAGATGCATCAGTCCCATTTATAGCCAGTGGGCAGCATTATTGCAGATTTCCAAGATTCTCCTCTGAAAAAGGAGGTGTGCCACAAGCTAAGTCAGTGATGCAGCCTTGTACAGAATGATGGGTACAGTGCTTGTCACCTCAACACAAAAAAAAAAAAAACAAACTAGAATTGTTTCTGAAAAGCACAAGAAAATTATAAAGGGGTGGCAGATAACATATAGGGTAAGTTTGCAAAGAAAATTCTCTTGACCGTAAGAAAGAGACCAACGTGATGCACAAGTTTAAAAACAAATGCACAATCGAATGACATAGATGAAGAACTCCCATTGCATCTCTCATAATACCAAATTCCAGAGGACCGTCAGGGATTGCAACGTGAAAACCTAGAAAGATGCTGCGGGACTCATTGCCACAGGAGACTCACCTACAAGGCACATTGCAGGGCCACAGGAGAGCAGCTCCGTGGGAGTGCCTCCACCCAGGCCGGACACAGTGCTTTGGTCTCCTCCTCACAGCCCGTTTGGAGGTACCAGGGTACTCTGCACAATGTCGACCAAGGTCGACCAACATCATGGTGTCTTTTAATGAGGAGTAATGCAGCCCTATAGATAACAAGACTATGCATAGCCACGTTAGGGACATGGTTTAGTGGTGGACTTGGCCATGCTAGGTTTATAGTTGGACTCGATGATCTTAAAAGTCCTTTCCAACCCAAATGATTCTATGATTCTGTGATTAGTTACTGATTTAAAAGGTATATAAAAAGCCAGGGTGTGGTGTCTTTCTCTAACTGCTGGAGAAGATATTTATAGGAAGACATTTGTGTGGAGAGGACATTTATAGGGCCACAACTGCCCACTGGAAAAGGCTGAGCCAGGGTTTTCTTGTTTCTTCCCCACAACAACTAAGGTCATTCACTTCTGCAAACAGGATACTAGGCAAAGCAAACGGCAGTTTGGATCTCATACATCATTTGCTCTGTCCTTAAAGCATTACCGACCTTTGTAGATGTCTTACATGATACCACTCTAATTTCAGGCAAGATCCCACCTCAGTGAGTACCTGCTTTTCATTTCGTGTAGGAAAACCTGAGGAGCCAGCAGCATGGAATTATTTTATTTTTATTTGAGCATTATTTTTCTTGATTCCCCTTTCTTTCATACTAACAGCTATACAAAGGGGATGAATCCCTGCTGAAAATATACCTAGGGCACAAACGCTACTGAACATAAATATTATTTTTGGCATGTAACATCACAGCAGATATTTAGTTTACCCTTAAACTTAGTAAGAGCTATTATATCACCTTGATGTGTGAAGTTTATACATTTAACTCCCAGTATAATGAGGTGAAAATACAGCCCTCCATTCCTGGAAGCTTTGCCAATTTGTTGTATTATGAGAAGATGGACAGTGCCTCTTTCTTTAAGAAATAACTTACGGATAGCAAAGCAATTGCATAAGAATACAGCTACGCATAAACTACTTACAGAGTACCTGAAAATAGAGTGCGTTTATAAAATCTATATAATATCGGCACCTAGAACTTTAAAATTCACTTCAGTAGTGACTAACTCACACCTGGTCGGCTTGTGATGAGCTACGACACAGTCAATCAAAACAGCACTTCAGATTTTTCTTGTGTTGTCTTCACTTTCTGCAAAATGCATGCTTTCGTTTTTCTAAAGTTGAAGTTTTTTAAACCATAAGATTGCCAAGACAACCCTCAGAGAGGGAAGAGACGCAGTGGTGTTTGACAGAGTCAGCAGGCAGTCAGGAGCAATACTTTCTGCAGAAGTGTGAACAACATCATTTGTCTCAGAACGTCATTGGCTCTGACACCTAATGATGACAATTTAAATATCACCATTAACTAGGCTAAGTAATTTGAACAGAAGCATGTAACTTTGCCTTTAATCCAGTGTTGGTGTTTATAATAAAGATTAGAGATGGCAAATACCTAGCACATCATCTTTTCCATTTCCTGAAAGGCCAGCTGAAGTGGTTTCCTAATGCACTTACACCTCAAATATCACCACATCTAGTTTTAATTCAAAGCCTTCTCTTCCACAGGTTGTCCCAACAGCACAACTCCTACCAAAAAAAAAAAAAAAAGAAAAAGGGGAGGGGGGAGAAAAAGAAAGCTAAATCTGCTGGACGATTTCAAAGTTATGCTGGGATAGGGGGTAGCAATTTGAGTTTGGCAGGTGCAGCCTGCACTTCCCCATTTTGGGACAGACCCAGCCCACCCAGGATGGGGCTTTGGGCCTGGAGAGGCTGCGGTTAAGGAAAGGAAGAAGAATAATATGACTCTAAACACAGATGGCTCTTGTCTGGGTGCTTTACGTGATTACCCTAAGCATAAATAGCATGGAGGAAAAGACCGGTCGGACCCCCAAGGCAGCGATGCGTGGAGAGCGCTTCCCCCAGCATCCCCAGCTGCTGTAACGCAGCCCTGCCTCGCTGCGGCACAGTGCCTATCAAATATCCGCTTGAGGTACAGCAGCATTTGATGTACTTTGAAATGCAGTCCAGAGTCAGTCTCTCAGAAACCTGATATGCTTTTAAACTCCTCGGGTCTCCCATTAGTAAACTCAAGAGATATAAGTAATGACTTCCCTTAATCAATTAGCTTGTCTGGAGAATGTTTAAGTCTACACCTGTGCTATGTGCTGAACCCATGATCCACTGGCCTGTTTAAAACCGTCTTTTAGTTGTTTAAAAAAAAAAAAAATAAAAAAAAAAAAAAAAAAAAAGCTTTTGGTGTGTTCAGCTGCCAGATCCTGGGGGTAAAATGGTTTTCTTGACACTGCTTCTGTGTTGTCTCACATCTGTGTATCTGGCTCTCTAACACCTAATAAAGTAAAAACCTTGCCTCGGCCCCTCATGTGTAATTCCAAATGTCAGTCGATTATGGCTCTGGCTGTTTGAGCATCTGCACTTGGGTGGATATTGCTCTTTGGCTTATTGACTCCATACCTGGAGTCTAACCTGAAAGAACAGAAGCAGAGTTTTCAGACGGTGAAATTTTCTACAGTCTCTGAGGAAGAAGGACCCACGTTTGATTTGGTCAGGGCTAATTTAGAAGGAAAGGTAATCCTGAGAAAGGGTAAGAGCAGCTTATGCTTTCAGTCTAACTCCCCTAAGGCATGTGTGCATTTATAAGTATTTTTTCACTAATGCTTAACAGTAAAAAGTCCAGATTCTGAAGTAATTGCCATGAGAGAAATTAATATGAATGTGTTCATTAGACTAGGAGTTTCTTCTACGATTTTTTTGTGAGTGGTATTTGTGGGTCCTGTGTCCATTTTCCCAGAGGGAATGGACAACACAGCCTTCCATGGAGGGACCCCCACTTTTTCCCTTTTGAAAGAGCTGTGATCTGCAACCAGTTTTGGCTGACCTGGCAAAATCAGTGCTGTTCAATGGCAGAAATCTCCACCGTGCTCTGAGGCTGAAAAGGGTGATCCCAAGGCAGCGCAAACGGGGACCCCTTCCAGCAAAAGCAAGGAGCACACTGAGGGAAAGCAACCCCCATCTCCTGATGCCATCAACGCAATGCAGGACCAAATGCAGCTGCTTCCTTTGGAAAGAGCAATGTCAAAAGCAACCTGACCATTTTGCAGCGTGACACAAGACACCACATGGATTGCAAACTTTAGCTAAACCTCCACCATATGGTTTGAGAAAATTAACTACATATCTTACACATGTTAAGAGATGAAGCAGAAGCTCAAACTCTTTATTAGCTTTGCTCCTATGTGGTAAGGGTGAAAATCTTTATTTCTAATTTCTTAAATTTACACTAGTATGTCTGTCTACAGGGAAAGACAGCAAAGAGGAACGATACCTTTAGTAGTGGGACTAAACACAGCTATCATTCAATTTTATTGGATTAATTTCATTGAGGTTAATTTTGTCTGAGAGTGTCTAGGTAAAGCACTGATAAATAAAAGGGAGGACTGATTTAAACATCAGGAAATGACTGAGAAAAATAAGAATAAACTAAGAACCCATCAGAAGGTACAAGGGTTAAAACAGAAGGTGCTGTGAGCCCTTAAATTGCTATACCTTTTCTCAGCTGACTCAAAAAACATATACTATTTGCTTGAGTGATTTAATCTGACTAGGTCTAGGATGAGAATGGACATTTAGATCCTATGAGCATTTCCATCCTGTAAGTACCAATGCCCTTCATCAGAGAGATCAATCAACTGTAATGATGACTCTGCGGTGTTGGAGGGTCTTCCTTCTCTGTTAACTAGACTCCCCTTCAGAGTTCATCCTGTATAAAGTGAAAGCACAATTATTCCTCCTAGAGACAATCTCTTAATTGGACCTAATTACCTGTTGTATTAATTTGACAATAGATCCTGTTTGCTCAAAGATTTATTTTCAGTTATGACCTCAGGATAGCAAAATTGTGATAAAATCAGCAATATACTTGCTACGTATATATTGCTCAACTTACTCTTTTTAATAAAATCCATAAAAAGTAGAAAGAATAGGGTTTTTCCATTAAGCAGCGGCACGGCTCACGAACTTTGAAGGCACAAATATCCTTAGGTTAGAAATCTTCAAGGTATTGGATTCTGCTTCCAAATTAATATCAAGGTCGTTCACAGAATATTAAAGCCATTCATGACAGAGCTATCACTCAGCCATTTGATGGGTTATGGATCTGGGAAACCAATTTAGTGCTTTGCGACACAATCCTCAAAGATTAATATGATTTTTTTTTTCCTTCCTTAACACAAACAAGTCAGAAGCACTCAGATTCGCTTAGTTTTGATATACAAACAGTCTGGGGAAAAGCATTGGGAAGAAAAAAAAAGCATATGAGAAAAAATTGTGGGTCGGAGTTTAAAATGATAGCAGCCCTCAAAGACCAAACTATTAGTGAATTTATTTCTCCATACGGAAAGGGAGAAGAAGGAAGAGTCAAGACATTTGAAACCCATCAAAGCCAAAACACCATTTTGTTTTAAAAAAGAGTGAAGAAAATCCATCCACAAAGTGTAACTGTTGGCATACCATCTGGGGTGTGCTGAGGGCCATTTGGAATAACCATATGGATATTTCAGGAGCACCTAAGATTTACAGTGAACTCTAGGACACACTGCTGAGTGACCTATACCATGCATTGCTCCCATTTGGCACGTAACAAGTTTGCCGACATATTTCTCACAATTGTGGTACAGCCCTCGCTGTTACCCTCCCAACACGTGCATGATGGAATGAAAATTTTCCAGTAACAGCAGTCTTGTGATCTCCACAGTGGATGCTGGATGGGTCAACAACAAAGGTGACCATGCCGTGCATCCTGAATGCTGCTGTGATACCCCTGTAGTTTAATTGCAGTATGGTCTTCACCAGGAAAGCAGTGAGCTTGTGCAAGCTGCTAAGCAATCACCCTGTGGGTTTCTGGCATGAAAACTTTCTGAAGTCTGATGGATTTGTGAGGAATAACTATGCAGGTGATGTCTGAGGGCACAGAGGTTTCACACAGTTTTGAGGGACAATTTCAGAAGGGTGAAATAGGCATTTAGGGCTGGAACAAGAATGACGCTGCCAGAAGTGGGTTTCGTTAGACAAGAGGCCTACCCTCTGAAGCTTCCAACAGCTAGGATCCTCCTGTGGTGTAGCAGAAGATTGTTTCTGCTGTTACTCCATAAGAAAATGGTATTTTAGAGTTACAGAATGAGAAGGAAGGTCAAAATGGAAGAGGCACTTTAGGAAACCAGTTTATCCAGACCCCTGCTGAGTTCCTTCTTCGGTTGTTCTCTGCTCTTCTAGCTTTGAGCAGTGGTTTGGAGGAAGGGGGGAGTGGTGAGGGATAAAGGGGTTGATGAAAGAAGTACAGTGTAAAGGACATGACTGACGAGAGCAAAAACAAGGGGAGATACTAGAAAGTTCAACTATGGTTTGAATTTTGGGCTTGTTAATTATACTGAAGGACTGAATTATTTCCTTCATACTACATTGAAATCCTAGTATGTTTCTCTGTTACCTGATCTTCCCCCTCTTTCTCCACTTCACCCTCATATCTTTGCACCTTTTTGATCTGCTTTGATCTGTAGTATAAACTACTAGCTTCACGAACTACCATTCACATAATTTCATGACGTACGTTGTGACTGGGGATCCCTTAGTAAATTGCAACAGATCTGCTTTGTTCTAACTCCAGATCAAGCAGCCAGTGGCTAACAACACAGAGGAGCTTCACAGCTTTCTACCTAGTCTTTGCATCTCAGAAGTTCAACCCCTACTGACCCAATCCTTTATAATATACAATATGTATTGTATGCAATATGTAGTGCAACAGAGAACTGATAATTATGGATTATAAGATCCTGGAATGAATATTTAAAGTACCAGCTTTACTGCAATTCCATTTTGGCTCAGGTAAGACTGACTGCTGTAGGAGATGATGATCCTTACCAGTTAGAAAAAAATGAAGAGATGATGTAGCTATCTGCTATCTGTGTGAATGACTTGAGATTCAAACAGTAGAGATTCAAACAGTAGGTCGTCACACTCCCAGGACAAGTTCCATAGCATTTCCACCCCTTACACCAAGTCCTTCATTTTCATCATTGCACCCTACGCATTCAGAGGCAACACATTCATAGGGATAGTTAAGAAATAAGATCAAAAGACAGTGTCAGCAACCAGAAGAGGTAAAAACAGTATCCACAACTGCAATACAAACCTCTCTGGAAGTATGCACTCAATTTTTACCTCTATCTGCAATAATCCAGAAAGATGATAATACAGGAAAGCAGTTTCACTATTTAATATGAAGAAGCATATGAAGCCAGCTGTGGCTATTATGGCTCAGTAGTTTGTGTTATCCCCAGTCCACTCCTCCATGAAGACATTACTCCCAATTAAGTCATAGATACAGACTCAGTCCTTGGATTTGGCCATAATTCAAAGCACTTTTGTGCTCTCATGTGCAGACACTTGGTTTCTATGATCAATGGCTTTTTTGCATGCCTGATGTTGTCCCATTGATTCATTTTTTGGCTCACATGCCTATTGTATCACATTGGCTGCTCATGCTGTGCAATGAATGATGGTGGAAAGCAACGTAACAGATGTAACACAATGCAATAATCAAAAAAAGACAAGTAATATTCTGATCAATAAGCCAATCCATTTGGTGAGATAGAAGGGATCAGTTTGGAGACTTGATTTATTTTTCCTTTAGGCAATGCATGAAAGCCCTTACAATTATGAATCTCGTGTGTCTGACTTACCAGAAATCTCCTGTGTGTAGGTCGTGTAGTATAGCTGATTGATGGCTGATGGTTTTCCACAGTGCTCTCTCTGGGCATGCTCTGCAGAATGTAAGGGGTCTGCACAGGCAGTAGTTTCCCAGAGGCTGGAAGTGTCCCCTTTTTCTCTTTTTACTGCAGAGGCTAGGTTTCCATCTGCAGAGGACCTGGCCCAGTCAATGTGATCCTGCCTATTTGATATCACCCTGTGCTTAGGGAGCCCTGAACTGCCAGATGGAGCCAACACATCATATATTGCTCACTAAACACAACTTCTGAACAAAAGCAAAGTAAATCTGGGAGGTCTAACATCCAGGCTAACATCCAGTAGTCAGAGCTACTCAATTGAAATCTAGTGATTCCAAGGAAAACACTAGTCTCAAAAGGGCCAAAAAAGCGCTCTCTGCTCACCTTAACGTCCTTTCCTAGTCAGAGCTACTCAATTGAAATCTAGTGATTCCAAGGAAAACACTAGTCTCAAAAGGGCCAAAAAAAGTGCTCTCTGCTCACCTTAATGTCCTTTCCAGTTCCCCTTTTATGGGGAGGGTCCCTTTTATCATCTGTATGCATAGCCTTGTCTCTGAGGGACAGCACTACCGTCAGCCTGCACAGCCAGAGGACATCACCTCTGCCTGGAGTACAAGGTGCTTCTCCATACAATACCTGGGACGATCCCTGGCTGTCCTTGGCCTTGGTAATATCACCAGTCCCCATACACTCACCAAGATTTCCAGGGCACTCCTGTGCTTGAGAAATGGTTTTACTGGGGGCAGGCAAACAGTTTTCAATATACATTAAGGGACTGTAGCTCACTGCGTGTGTCAATGAGACTTCTGTTCTTACTTTCTGTAATGAGTGAAGGGGTGTGTATAATAGGAGAAAGCCTCCTTCCCTCTTTCTCTCTTTACTCTTCAGGAGTCCGAGTGCATCCTGTCTCTTCCTCTAAAGATGTATTGACATTCGTTACATTAAAAAAGGTGTGAGTTCTCTAAAGTGTTTTTAATGAGCTTTCGAGATTATACCTGATGGGAGAAGCGATCAACACCAGAGACGGACAATTCATCCCAAGTTTCCACTCATGTTTGCTGGCAGAGTACTAGCAGGAGCTCTGAGAATCCCCTGTTAGCACATCACTGGATTTATGGCTGTCAGGTGGGAATCCCAGTCTGATTATTTGTCTGGGAGAATTTCAATTCCTCATTTCAAATTTCAAAAGGATGGGAGCAATCTGTTTCAGCACCTTTGTTCTTTCTTCTTCACAGTCACATGCTAAAACCGGGATGGTTTACTATCAGCTATTAGTACTTGGCATAAGATTCTTCAATCTGCCCTCTCCTCTTCTGCTCGCTTTTGCTTTGTCTGAGATTGCAGAGCTCATATAAACCAAGATAGTTCAGTGCCTCAAAGAAAAGTTAAATGTCACCGTCATGAGACACAGTTTAACTGCATATTAGCAAATACTCCAGTAGTTTGCAAATCTCCCAAGTCTGATCCTCTTTATGTTTTCTGATAGTTTAACAAGCCAAGATTTAAAGACAGAAATAGGCAATTAAAAGAGGGAGAGAACAAAAGCTACCATCATAAAAATCTGATAATGACTTATCCTGAGGGCTGGATGCTAACTATTGCCTTTAGGATCCCACACACAAACTTTCATCTCTTCTCTCCTGTAAGGTGCTGTGACCCTTCCTGGTATCCAGATGTTCCCCCTTCTTTCTTCACTAGCTCATCACTTTCTGAGGCATTCACCTTTCACAAGGCATTTTTTCAATGTTCGCCCCTGCCTGCAGATGGTTTTTTTTCCCCTGTTTTTAAAATAAGTCATTAAAAAGTGTGGTTAAGAAAAATGTACTTTCCCTATTGAGAAAAAAATAATAATCTAGGTTACATGTTAATAATTACGGAATCCTAAGGGGACAATGGAAATAGTCAGTGTGGAAACAAGCCAGGAGGAAAGGTGCTATTGAATCTTCTGTTGAAAAGTCTCAATGAGTAGAGCATTTACCAAAAATAGTGATAAGCGTGTGAACAATTATGGTTATGCAGCTAATGTATTTGTGAAAGATAAGATTTAACATGTGATGGACAAGACAAGAGCTGTAAAGGTGATATTTATTGTTTCGGTGTATTATTCGTGAATCAAAGCTCCCCCAATTCCTCTGTAGGCTTAGAGTTTGCAAGGCAAGGGCCTGTTTCGGTGCATCCTTTGTCAGCTGACACACAGCTATGATTACCGGCTGGTTTAGAGGACGAATCTTTCTGTCACAGTCTCCTCTTCTCTCTTGCTCACTCTTGCCCCAAGCTTGCCAGTCGTCTTCCTCTTTTGCAACTCACAACTGCAGCATCTCTTGCTCTCCATGCTTCTAGATGCCTCCTCGCTCGCCGGGCTTTGACTGTCTGCCTACCCATTCCCTTCCCTCCAAGCCCTCTCCAAATGAAGATCCTTTCACTGCTGTTCTTTTCTTGGACATACATAGTTACCCCAGCCTCTTGGAGAGGAAGGAAGAAAAAACAATCAATGTTTTGGGCTCCTGTGCCTTGCCTCAAAGGCTGAAGTGTCATAGACATGAAGGTCACCCATGGGGAGTCCCAGGGAATACTGCACGCTGGAGGCACCTCCCCAAAGGGAGGGAAAAATGCCATAGAGAGGAGCCACTGTTGTTATTTTTGGTATTAAGAAATTGCATTAAAAAAATTAATTACTGAAGTTAGAAGTCAGAGGCTCTAAAAGTCAGGTAGTTAGAAAACTTTATTGGAACATCCAGCTGTATCCCCTCCCCTTGCACGGACACGTTTTACTTTAATGTTTGTCATACCCCTGTTTACAAATAATGCTGTATCATGCACACTTTAGAAAGCTCATTTTGATTAATAGACAGCTAGATGATAGATAGGCAGACAGACACAGATATAATAACCAAACAGTAAGATTTAGCTCTTCCTCTGGTAGGACATTTTGCTTATTCAAAACAAAGAGCAATACTGTCAGGCTACTGTCTAAGACTGACGTGTTCAGGCTGGGTTTTATGCTAAGGTAAATCCTGACCATCAGAAATCCCTTGTTTCCAACATGCAGGCTTAGTGACACCTTTACTAATGTCTATAGGGCTGGAGGGGTCACTGCCCAACTTTGGCTCTAGGACATCTGGCAAGTGTAGCCTTATCTCAATATTAGACCTATAGAAGGCTTTTTAGTTAATTGAGTATTAATGGTTGTTTTAAAGTGGAAGTTTAGAACTGGTGAGTGCTGGCATCAGTTGCACAAAGTCTGTTTCGTCAGAGAAAACATCTTCCCACTCAAAAAATACGCAAAATAAAGACAACGGCTGATGAAGGCAATAAAAATTTTACAGATACTATGGAAGAAAATAATTACAAAACACATCGTTACATATTTTTTAAAAGGAGTTAATGATAGCTTAGGATATTTCTGTTATTGATTCCATTATTTCTGCTTTAGCAGTAAAATATTTTATCATAGAACTGTTGCATGACTTCATCACTTCACAGCAGCACTAATGAAGCTAATCAATCTTTATATTGATAATATGTAACTGTATACAACCATCACTACCCATGTATAAAAGACAGAGAGCAGAGTCTGAACGACTGGAATATTTTCTGCAACAAGGCCTTTTAGAGAGAAACGTGTGCAGGTCAGGCAGAGCGTTCAGCTCCAGATTCTGAAGGTGCTTGGTCGCATTACTCCGTGTTGATGTCATTTAGGTCCTGCATTGAACAGGAATCCCTGGACTGAACACATTGAATTAGACCTGTTGTTAGACTGAGCGGAGAAGTCAGTTTTGATAGCAACCATCATTCCTAGGGGAAAAAAACCCACACAAAAAGCGTGGCAAACATGTCAGCATGTGTTTCTTGCAGGTGTATTTGTAGAAAGGACAGAAGCATCAATGGTTGTGTGATGTTTTACTTTCCCTACATCTCCACCATCTTCCTCTTTGAAGAACTTATCACTGTCTTTACTGAGGCTTTTAACAAAGTGCTGTTAAAAGTATAACAGCTCCTGTGGCTTTGCCTCCTTTGTGGGAAACCAGAATACAAGGGCATAGCCAAGACGTACGTCGTGGCAGTGAGCTAGCTATGGCCAGAAACCCCTCACAATCCATAACCTTCACTTTTGGGCTTTCAAGAGGGACATCAGGTGATGGTTAGAGCAATGGATTATCTGGCTTACCTTCCACCTCGTCACCCGTTTTTACAAGGATGGCTTGGAAAACAGCTCAGCTCTCATCAACATTTTATTGGAAACATACCACATCACCGTAACCTCTTTTATTTCTTCAGCTGCTCCTGGTTGTTTCGCTGTCTGTGCCCCCACCCCATCCCCTCAGCATCAGTAACAGAAGAGGGCTGGTGTGGTTTTTCTTCACAAAGGCCACATGTATGGGCACTTCAGACTGTTTGCAGGATAGAAGCCTATGAAACAAGGATAATCAGTTTTAAGGAGCCAGAACTCTGCTTAGATGAGACTTGTTCTGCACCTTGCCATATGGTTAAGTGCCATACGTTACCTGCTTAGGACAGGGCCCTTTGCGAAAGCATGAAATGTGTAAAGGAAACCATTTATAGCACACAAGGATAACAAGGACAGTAATCCTACAATAACGATGCAATGAGCAGGAAAGACCCACGGAGAAAGGAAAGGGAAGAGAAGGAAGGAAATGCAGCCATAACGCTGAGGTTATGGTATGGTAACCAGTGGCTGGATCACGCAAGTACGCTGAAAGGAGCTGAATGCCTGAGGGAGGGCATGGATGGGAAATCCATATTGCAATTCAGCGTGGCCACCTGGGGTAGGTACACTTAGCCAGTCAAAATGGCATGAAATAAAACAGAGAGCAGACATCCTTTTCAATGAGGAGGTTTGCAGCCCTGCCACCCTTCCCCTTGTTGGCATTTCCAGTGGGTAAGTGCATATTAAGTGACAGTGGGCCTGCTCAGTCCAATTTTAAATGAACGGTGTAAAGTGGGCTTTTGACAACTTATTAAAAATTTAAGTATAATTCCAAACCCTCGGGCTAGTTGATTTTATAGTTAACATTTCTCTGTTGGAATAGCAACACATGATCTCTGTCAGCAAGCCAGCCACAATAGCCCTAGGCTGATTTTCCAAAAATAAAATAGTAGTCTATATCTGTCAGGACTGCGCCGGTGCCGTGTTCTACACGGGCTCTTCTTTAACCTGATAATTCACACAGCTGAAACATGTCTAAGAATCGGCTGAAGTGTTCTTGCAATCTGAAAGAAACTCTGTTCTCTTCCCCAGCGTGGCATAATCGGAGCAGCTACTGGCAACAGGCTTTCAAAACAGTCCACAGGTTATGTCAGAAGAGCATGGAAAAGTCACAACTTACCAAGGTTAGACAGGTACATGAGAAAAAAAAAACCAAAAACAGAAGAGAGAGGTTGGTCCATTTTAAGATGAAAAGACAGTTATAGTCCATTTTTTTTTAAGGGAAGTAAGACCAAGGAAACAATGTGCTTCAACAGATCACTGACCCTGATTGCAGCAGAGACTTAAATTTGACCAAGTTCATTAATGGTTTGGTATATGACAGCTGGCACAAAAGTAGCCTGACTGGGTTTGTTTTCTCCGTTTATAAAAAGGATAGTAATGTCCCAACTGCGGTTTTTGTTTGTAATTGCATTTGTGTGTGTACGAACACTCATACAAAATCTGCACAAAATGCAAATATTTTACTGAAAATTAAGGAGGTTAACTCTTAGTTTTGTTTCAATATAGACTAAAATCAATTGTGCTGAAATATTGTAATGAAAAAGGCACACCACTCCAGAGAACCTAACAGATTTGGAGGCTAACAAGGGACCCACACGCAAGCCCCTATGTTGACCGACTTGCAGTGACAACTTGTGCCTTCCTCTTCCTAAACTGGTATCTTAACCAAACGGATAGGGAGTCAATCTCTCTCTGGAAACAAGTTTTTACAAGAGGAGATAACTATTTGGTAAGATTGGCAACTGGAGGGTGAGAAGGAGCAAGAGTTCAGATGCAGATAAAGATGAAACTGGAGGATCTTCTTTGGAAAAGAGAAAGAGCAGAACTAATTAGCATTTAGTTTCTGAGTGCTTCCAGTTTTGTCAATTTGGAGGCCTTTTGAATGATTCATATTGTATGTCTATAATACTTATATATGTGAGTATTACGAGGGCGTGACAGGGAAGGATTAATTTATAGTTTCTTTTTTCTATTTACAACAGTAATGAATTGTGACAAAGTTACAGAGCTATTGAAGTTTGAACATGCGAAATGACATGGAATATTCCCATTTCACTGCAAAAGTGATTGTTTAATACTCCGATTTTCCTTACAGAACGGAGATCCATAAGGATGCCACTGTCTGCATTTCAACTAAGAGAATATATGAAAAACCAAAACATGAGGCCACGGAATACAGTTCCTTTTTAGAGATGGTGAAGTGACAGTTCAATTTGTCATCGCATTGAACGCAGCTGACCACTAAGGAAAATGGATCCTCTGTCTACAGTGGTCACGTTCTGAAATGAATCCTTTCACTGTATCTCTCTGCTAGTAAGTTTTATACATTCTGTGAAAAGCAAGGCATTCCCATCAAAACTGATCAAATTTAATGTAATACAAGTTACAATTTTTGCCTGTATTTGTAGTAATACTATTCTGCTCTAGGTCTTTGTTTCTTGGATGGGACTGTTGTTTTCAGTTTCAATCTCAAATTCATTTCTAAGCAACCTGTATTTACTTATTTTTGTGCCACCACCACATGTCTTTGCTTAGCTCTCATTTTGCTAAGCCAAAACAAGCCAAGCGGGTTAAGCTTCCTAACCATTGCTCTATTCATTCCGTCAGCTCTTTTTCTGCATCTATTCCTCTTTTATTTCAGTACATCTTTCCTCACCATGAAGCATCAAAATTGTACACAATGTCTCATGTAGAGTCTTCCCATATTGTCTACAAGGCCATTAACAGTACTCTGGGAAATGCTTTCAGTTCAACAACACTTGATTTTCTAAGGAAAAGTTGCTTTTCTTCTCAACAGCCTCTTATCTTACTGAGCCTAAGGTGCTGGGCCTTTGTTGGTTCTCCCTTAAGTCAGGTCTGACGGTCAGCAAGACTATTATTACTGCACAACAATACAGATTACTATAATTGTAAATGGATTTATTGGATGAAAAAAAGAGGTACAAAACTATATCTACAAGATAGGATGGAAGCAAAAAAAAAAAAAGTAAGTGGGCATCAAATGTTTCTTACATTTTTTAGGGAAGTACTGAGTATTGTACTTACTGCTACATCACATAGGAGTTATATATGTCATTGCCCAGCTTAAGAGTGTAACTATCATATCTGTTGTGGCCATTACCCATCTTGCATTCCATCAGAAAGGGGGTTTTTAGGTTCAGTCCAATCTTCTGTAGGTTGTGTTTGCTCTACTAAAGAGGATTCTATTGCTGCTCAGTGATGTATGCTGGAGGCACTTTACAACCGCCTTCAAAGGTATCAAATATATGGGAGCATGGGCAAATATTTCAATTACATGGAACGGACAGAAAACAGTTTTTCCTCCCCTTCCTTCTCCCTCGCTACTGTAGTAAGCAATAGCGCTTGTCTTTATGCCGTTGGCTCCATTGCGGAAAGGTCATGATTTGTTCATACACTTAAGTCATTTTAAGCACAAGCATAGTAGCCTATACTGAGCAAAATTATTTCCCATCCCTACCTTGCACCCTGTTCTTGAATGTACATCTGAGAAGCAAGGAGTGAGTGTATTATAGAAATGGAAGAAATACATTAAGAGAGATAGTCTTAAATTTCGTACTTCACTATGCAACACTGTATAATATAATAAATTTTATATATATATAAAAAATATAATTACTTTGATATCTACTTTATAGATAAGAATTGTTTGAGGAATTGGATAGCACCACTTGCTCCTCCAGATTGTTTTACTCCTCTTTGTCCCATTCATCACTAATGTGCAAACACAGGAATAAAGGACTAGGAGCGACCTCTGGTCACAAAGCTGAATGCTGAAATATCTTAACCTCCCTGTAAAAATCTCTTGCATCGCCTGCTCACAAACAAGTTCCTTCAGACAGAAGTCCTGTTTTAAATATTGGCTGGGCTATTCTGCCTTCACTGCGGTTGTTCTTTACACTATGACACCATCACTGATATGAAAATGCCATGTAACTACAGCAATAATAAGGAGATGAAACTGCCAAGATAGTTTTGTGGGGTTTTTTTATAAAATACTGATTCTCTGCAGATTGACTAACATATCCAGGGACTTCGTACTTCATTCCCTGTGAAAATTTCCCTAGAGACACTAGACTTAGAGAGATTTTATACAAGGACATCTCTATAGATCAGGAATATATTTGTGTGAAGTTTAAAATGCATTTGTTTCTTCTCTCCAATAACATCCTGTCATTTGACTTAAGTTATTTCATTTTCAATAAAATCTTTCTATCTCAAAAATCCAGTCCTTTGCTCTTTTGCAGCAATGTTATACAATTCTTTCTTTCTTTCTACCAAATCTTTCAAGACATACTACATAACAGCAACATTGAAACTTCACTGAAGGCTCTGGGGTTTTTTTATATTTATAGACTTTTCTACAGAGAATATCACCTGAGCACTTGATTGAGTTGGAACAGATGTTCAAGAACGGCACAAAGAAAGAAACCTTGCTTAAATGTAATTGTCTTTAATAATTGCTCATTGGGATGGTGACTTTGATGGCATTGTGGGTAACATGAGAATCAGGCTACTCATCCAACCAAAGAAATTCAGAGGGTCACATCTTTTGTAATGTGTGCCTTTTCACATGTATGCATGGGCACAAGTCCATGTTGTTTCCAAAGCCCTCAAATTGGCATGGGGAGGGTTCTCGGGCTATATTCAGAGGTATGCAACGCGTTCAAGAAAATCTGACACCCTGCGGCAAGGCTGTCAGGCACTTGCTAGTGACAACTCATAGGATGAGTTAAAAATGGAGGGGTAGATAGGATACCGAGACTCTTCTGGGCCAAATTAGGAAAGAAAAAAAAGGGAAACAACAGTGGCTGTAAAATAAGCATTAGTGGTACCACGTCATGGATTTACCTTGGGACTATACTGAACTCCCAGTATGACCAGTCATATCGTGGGGCAGAGAGAAAATAGTCTGGTACAGAAAACAGAGAGGAAAGCAAAGTTTGTGGAAAAGGAAAAAGAGAAAAATAGAAGTCCTTACAATATTCAGACTCAAAACTCCACTGGCATTTCATCAGCAGCTTTTGCCCCCATTTAAGCTGATTAATTGCCCAGAATGGCAGGGAAACCTCTAAAAGCACAACACCGATTCCAGCTGATTCCAGATTTCAACAGGAACTATCACTGTGTATATTGCTTCCAGGGAGAAAGTACCCTGACATTCAGCCATATATCCTGCTCCTTAGTGGGCAGGCATGATTTATCAGTGTTCTGGCAAGGCTCTCACTTTGAAGTATTTGTCTTGCACATTCGTGTCAAGTGCAGTATGCCATATGCACATGCCTCTTATCTTACGTGCCAGAAATATCCCTCGGAAATATCACAAGAGAGCCAAATGAGAACTAACTGATTTTCTGATGGACAGTGGACGGTTTGAAGGTGCAAATGATCCAGTACATCTCAAGCAATTTAGCTATTCAGAACTGGAGTAAGCATGTTTTAAAGCTGCTTAGCATATCCAGTAACAGCACAGAAGTCTATTAGGTTCTGTCTGGTAACAGTAATACAGGTATCATAGTGCATTAATTATGCCTGATACTGTCGGCTCCTTGAAAATGTCCCTTTAATTAGAAAATGTGGAAAAAAGTCTAAAGCACCTAGGTTAAGCTACAAGAGCAAACATGAGATATACTGATAGAGATGATTTGGTAAAGGGTTAGATGAAATAAAACAACTGTCATCCACAATGAATGCTTTCAAATGCTGTGTAAGGAATATGTATATTCATTTTCACTTCCCTTTATTGAATTGTTTCACCTCTCTGCTGTCATTCTCAAAGCAAGGAGAAGCATTAGTGTGACAACACAGGACATATCCACAAAGATGTTCAAAGGTTTCAGAGGCTTTTGCTATTTTTCTAGAGGTGGTAGAAATACCCGTTTATCTCAGGACAGAGCAACGTTCAGATCTAATACTTGAAAATGCACTGGGACTGTCGTGCTAACTCACACAACTGAGTTCAGGACGTAGATAGCCAAAGATGCTGACATGGAGGAATGAAATCTTGGCCTCACTGGCATTAGCACAGACTCAGGCATTGATCTCAGCGTGACTGTGATTTTAACAGTGATTTTAGAAATGTCAGGCATGGCTCATGAGCCTAATTGATGGAAACATTTCCATGAATGTCAAATTTAAAAATGCCATTTTTACCTCAAGCACATGGCTTGCTTCTATACTGATCCCAGGTGCAGGTTTTTACAACACAATGTAAGACCAGCCACACTTTAATTTTTACCCAGACAGCTCTGATAGTAGGATTCTCGATAGCTGGATTTATTGCTAGGATGTGGAACAACGCTAAGGAGCTCCAGTTTTGTGCCCGCATGGTTATACTGTTGACAATACTGAGCTGTGCAACAGTCATTTCAAATAGTTAACTGGGAAAACAAGAAAAACTTTTACGTGATGAAGACTTCTGCTTGAATACCCAGCATTTCTGCAGTGCATATACAGCAGCTTAGAGAAACCAAACTAAAATCAGCTTTTCTACTGCATCTACATTTCCTTCCACTATTCCCATAAAGGTCCCACAAAAACAGCTGCAAGTCAAGTACTCAGATTGGAGAGCAATATAAATTATTCTTCTTCCTGCAGTCTCCATCATGTGCTTTGCTATCAAACAATGCCAAAGTCGGAATAGAAATGAGGCTAGAAAACATCTATATAAAATACACATATATATGTATACATATGCTGTATACATTAGCCCAGGTGCATATAGCATACTGAACTGCTAAACAGCTCTCTGCCTGGGCTTCACAGGAACAGAGACCCTGTTATGAACTACTCCCTCCCATTTTTTTTCCCCATACACTCGGGCTATTGTAACATCTTCTCTCCCAGCAGTGCTTCCTTTCTCTTGACCTTTTACCCTCTCTGCTTCAGTCCTTCTATGAATGGCAGTCAAACAAAAGGGGAGAAAAATCAAGAGAAGAGTAATTAACAAGAAGATGACTGTTCCAGCTCCTCAGAGGTATCCTTACAGAGTGACTCCCTGAGATCATCAGTGCAACAGAAGATACCAGTGTCAGGGATAAACAGGAATGGGCCAAACTGTGAAAAAATGAGATAAACTAGGGCTCTGTTTTATTAGAAGACTATAACGTCAGTGAAATTAAGAGATTATGCAATTTAGGCTGGCATTATGCTTCAAACTATAGCTGTCCAAGCGGACTGTATGGTTACAACCATACTTTAGCCTCTTGAAACCTTGTCATGTGTGTTTGGACAGTATCAAAAGAGCAATATTGGGAGAAAAACCTGTTAATACTCAGTTATTCAATACAGTATTGTCAAATTCCCTGGAGAGATGCTGCAGATAGACTCTTCAATGTTAAACAGGTACCAAGCCTTATTTATTTCATCTAACTCTACCTTGAGTAATACAAGAGCTAATACAGATTGGGGAATTTCAAATGTATGCCTCAAGCATGCACGTATATTACAGCACTAAAAGCCAATAGTGAACCTGTTCCTTAGGCATTATTAATAGGATTTGGATAATCACAGGAAAAGCCCTTGGTGCTGAAATGATATTCTTTTTGTTGACAACATGTTACCTAATGGGACTACGTGGAGCTGAAAAGAAAACATACTGATTGACGTGAATATTACAGTAGAAAAAAATGACAACTTCAGTAAGGCCTCCCTGCAAGTTAATAATTCATTTTACTTTATCCCCCCTTGCTAATCTTAAGGAGTATTTTCAAATGAAAATCACATGCTCACGACTTCTAGCTGGAGTTAAGTACTAAGACAGCAGGTTTTAAAATGTCCTTTGCGAGGATTAGAAGGCCTCCTACCAGGAAGCCATACCTGGTGCATACTTCACATGGGGGCCACGGGGAGGCCTTGCTCTGAGGACACTTCTTCTCGGTCATTTTCTTCATCACAAAATCCATCAGTGACATTTCACATGTCCTTTGCTGCTGGAAGCTGTCCTATCTTGGCCCGTGGCCAATGAAGTGAAATTATATATTCCATAAAATTACCAAATATTGCATTTCTAGCTCCAGCATCTATAAATATAATTGCTCCTGCCTGCTGGTGAAAGACAGACCAAGTTAGATAAAGAGAGGCTGCAGCCAAACTGGAACAGTTAATTATTAACTGGGAAGTTTGAAAGAGAGATGCCTCACAGGGGGAGTGTGTCCCTTGTCTGTCCAACACGCCCTTCTCCCCATGCTTCCCGGGCTTCTCCTTATGTGCAGTCCAGGTCATTCTTCCACGCCATAAGATGGAAGGAAAAGCAAATTCTGCCGCTTTTTCCCCTTGTTCCTGGTTTCTGACTTTTGCCAGTCAGCACAAATTCCAACAAAAGGATGAGGGAAAAGCAGGCACAGGCAGAAGTTACTTTCAAGGGGCATTTTACGGGTACCAGACTACTGTGCCATGAGCAGTTATTGGTTACACACTTTTTATTCCCTGCCTGCTGCCCACATGGTACCAAAACTCCCTGCCAACCACAGAAGGCAGGTCCCAGCTGCTTGTACATGACCAAAGGAAAAAGGAGGTTACGAGACTCCTTGGGCTATTATATGGCCACTTTCCTAAGCAGTCTTTGGCTGATGGAGCTCTGTACCCCCTCATAGCGAGTGTCTCATGGTGGGGATAGAGGCAGGGAGTTGATTCCTTATTTCTACGATTTGTAAAAAGGTAAATGTTTATCTCGCGTTTTGCACTGAGAGGAAGAGCAGAGAGGGTTTTAAAGGCACTTTGCATGTAAGTACTCATGGAACAATACTGTTATCCTCACGCAGCAGGCAGTAAGCAGCAGAAACAGAGACATAACAACTTAGCAATGCAAAATGAGCTCCAGGTATCTGAAAATTGTACCTTTTTTTCCCTTTCAAAACCCCTCACAACGCTCAATTGCATAGGGTCAATCTGACCTGTTCTTGACAGTGTTCACAGTGGTAGGAAGCCTCTGTGACTCACACTTCCAATCAGAAGAACATTTTAGATTATTGAGGTATAGAAGGAAAAAGCCACAACAACAAACTGTTTATTTGCACCCATTTTATGACCCCAAAGGGCTCTGGTTTTCATTATTTGTATTGAAGTTAGTGTGTTTTAAAAGTATTCATCCAAAAATGTGTTTTTATCATACAGCCCCCAAACCAGATTTATTTAGTTCCATTATATGTGACCTATCTTTCTGCCTTTTTTTTAAAGACACATAACAGTATGGATTTGTGGAAGCACGTGATTCAGAGAAGCAATGCAACATGCCAAATGTTTGAAATTCAAAGATACTGGCAGTTCCTTGGGGCAGGTACTTCAGTATCGTGACAGCCAGGACCCTCTGATAATGAAAGCAGTGGCTCTGGATGGCTCAGGCTCAGTTTCTCTGAGTTTTTGTCAACTGGTTCCTCATGCGGCATCTAAAAGCCTGTGCTCTGTACCTGGTGCTCCTGTGGAAAGGGTGGAGAGAGATGGGCACGTCTAAAGCCAAAAACCAAGCATGCCGGCAACAGGAATGGGCATCCTTCCTGTCTCTCCCAGAGGTGAATATAGCCAAGCACCTGCAGAAACAAGCCACACACCCATGAGGAGGAAGGCGAGCAGTGATATTGGCCTTCAGGTGCTCCCCAGCGCCATCAACACCAGGTCCCAGGCAGCACAACAAGGAGACAGGTCCTGTGCACACCTATAATGCCTAGAGATGGGCATTAGCCAGGAGGTCCTGGGCTAGCACGGCCTCTAAGTGATGCAGCTCTGTCCCGGGAGTTAAACTGCAAGGTCTCAAGAGCCACAGGTGGCCAGAGTCACAGGCCAACCATTCCCGGCATATGGCTAACCTCAGCATGGCGCTGTGCCCAAACAGGCACATCCTGGGAAGGGGCTTATTAGCCTTCCACCATCCTAATGACTGCATGGCTTCCCGGTCAGAGCTGTGACCACCAGCTTGGAGCACCAACAATGCAGCCCCGGTCCCCAGCAAGTCCGCTCTTGCCATCTGCCATCTTTGGGAATTTGGTGTAGGTAGTGATTGGGTCAAAATGAGGGATCTGAATCTTGCACCCATCCTCAAGTTGAGTAATATGTATTCTTTGTTCACTTGACTGAAGTGTGCAGGTCCCATGCAGTAGGTAAATGCCTTAGGAATCGGTTGAAAAAGTTTTGATGATAAGTGGATATAAAATAACAGCAGGTGCCTATAGAAAAATTTTATCTGTCTATAAACCACCTTGTAATTAACAATACAAACAATATTAAACAACAACAACAAAAAAGTTTCGTTCTCAACACTAGTTCTGCTGCTTCAATTGAGTGTAATCCATAAATACCAAGGGATTTTCCATTCCAACCGTATTATATGTTTCAATTGTTAGAACAAGAAAAAGTATTACTTGTCTGCCACACATTGAATTTAATAATAGTTACCATGTTGAAAAGAATAATGGGAAAAACCTTTCCTTGGGTTATCAGAGGGAGAGAGCTAATATCTGCCAGCAAATCCCATTATGATTATTATATATGACTCTAGGTTGGATTCATTCATAGATTACACAGATATTACTAAGTAAGACTTCAGGCAACCATACATGAATTTTTGCAAATTGTGATCAGGCCTCAGTGCAGTGGCCGCCAGGTAATGGATTAACGAGCTGTCAGTATTAAATTCATTCATTTCTCCTTATCATTTCCAGAGCAGGTGGCCTCTCACTCTACCAGCCTGCACACACAGCTCTGAAAGACTCGTAGCTTTTTGCAGAGAAATGGAAGGAGCAGCAGCAGATTTCATTTATCAGGAATAACATTCTGTTCATGACCTTTCATCTCCAGCACCTAGGCAGGCTCAATCTGCCAGTGCTATTGACCCTGCACATTTTGTGCAGGCTGGGGTGGAATGATGATAAATATACTGAAATAGGATAGACTTGCTGTAACTTGAAGTTAAGCGAGGCCTTGAAAGAAAAACCTTCAAAGGATTAAAAATGTGTGCATGCATGCATGTATTTGTTCAAAGAAAGCACGCCGTGATTGATTGGACTGTGTTCTGCAGATATGTATGTATATCAGTTTAGGTAGAACTGTAAGGTGTGTAAGACAGTGCAAAATTTGTCTTACCCTCCTCCAAAGTCAAGTCAGTCCTGGCTACCTCTGTCACATAAACAGTGTAAATTCAGATACAATTAAAATATGTGAATTAATTTGACTGATTTATAAAAAAAAGTAAAACTAAAAATGCTGGAAATGTGTCACAGTTAATTAAAAATGACTGAGATAACCTCTAGTCTAGTCAAGAAATATTGTCCCTTTTCCTCCCTCTCTTTTCTCTGTAGTAGAGCCAATAATACATCTGGCTTGGAAAACTGAAAAAGGGTGGGAGAGAGTTCCATTTTGACCTTTAATTCAATAGCTCATCTGATTGAATCTTCATACACCAAAAAAATGAAGGTAAGCGAGTGAGCAGGAGAGTTTCCTTTCACTAGGCAGGGCCTCGGTGGGGTTGTATTTCCTATCATCTCACTTGTTTACACAGCGTGTTTATAAAAATTAATGCTGCTCCCCATCTATTACTGCAGTATTCCCATTACAGGCTAAAAAGGTATTGAAGACTCACTTGGGGAGGAATAGCGATCATGAAACAGAGTGAAATGTCCATCCGCTCCGTACCAGCAGGCAGCTTTTCGGCAGGTGAATATAAAGAGGAGTAACACAAGATTTATTGACACAGTTTTGTAACACTTCTCATCTTGTCTTACTATGGCGCTAAGTGTTGTCAAGGAGTGCTTTCACCAAGAAGTTGAATTACAGTCATCACGAAGAATGAGGCCATGCTATTGTCAGCAAGAGTACTGATGGCATAACACAGTGTGCGCGCAAAGAAAATTTGAAAGACAGGAGCTATCTGCCACCAAAGGAAGCTTTTTCTTGTCTGGACATGGTTTTTCCCCTCACTTTTTATAAGAAGACTTTTTAATTGAAAATAAACAAACAAACAAACAAATGACACAGCAGGTAAAGAAATTCTTCAAGTAGCCCATAAGAAAAAACACCCTGAAAACACTTGTCATCTTTTAGGGGGTAACTTGAAGGTATGAATTGGGGTGAGTATCTCCCAAAAAAATAGCAGCCAACTCCTCTCTCAAGGAACTGTGTATGCTTACATTTCTGAGCCTTAAACATGTGCTAAAAACACCTCTATTTTCATTCCCGATGCACTACCACCATTCTGAACGGTACTCACCCAGAAGTCAGAAATGCTATATTTAGGCAGTGTGGCATTTAGAAGGCAGGTATAATGTAAAATCGTTTCAGTAAAAAGCAGGTCACATCAGGACCCAAACAGAAAGACAGTTTTTCCTGGAATGACTGAAAATTGGTATGTATGATCTGTTTTGCCATCAGCTTCTCCAAAGAATGCAACCCAGCTAGACCTTAAAATGGTGCCCCAAAAGGGTATTTGGACACCCATGTTGCTCAGATAAGTGTGAAGTCAGCTGATGTCCACTCCTAATTCTCAGGCAGTGACACCATAGAGAAGTCCATCTTTACAATTATTTGAATGGAAATAATTTCTTTTATATCTCTACACGGATGAGCATACTCACATGGATCCTCACCTCGACCCATTTACATATAATTGAAATTATATATAAGTTCAAATGATATTAAAAATAAACAGGACAGCTACTGGTTTTAGAAAGTTACTTACAGTAGGCAATAAACCCATTTTCAACCTTTTGGCATACACGTCCTTTCTTCTGAAAATACGAAAATTATGCTTTCATACAACAAATAACCCAATTGTTCCCCAATGAATCAGAAAGTAGATGTTTCTTTCATGCAAAAAAAAAAAAAAAAAAATTAGTACCTGAAATGGCACACACTCAGACATAATTATTTCTTTTTGCCTTTTTCCCCTTTCTTCTTCCTCATTATGCCATCAGGTGAAATTTTGAAGAAGTTGAAAAAAGAAACCTGTGAGCTTAGCCTGCCTTTATCTGACTTGCGACATATTGTGTATAACACTTTATGCATAAATAATCATATATATAATCTATTTTTAAAAAACTAGTTTTCCCATCATTTCTTTTTCAACTTCCATGAGCAGCACTGACCTTTGTCCCCTTCTAAACACTTCTAAAAGAAATGTTTGCTCCAAAAATATGCTAGCCATCCAGTGTTTTGTTTGTACTCTATTCAGGAGCTTGCATAAATATTCAAGATATACAGAGAAAGAAAGGCTCAAAATGCCTGATATTCTACTTTACGTTACTGGGATTCCTTACGGGACTGAAACAAACCCTTAGCCACACTTGTTTCACACACTTTTACGGACAACTATTGGCAAGCCATGTGAATCCTGGAGGCTGGATCTTTTCTCCTTTCATCTGCCCTCTTTCAGTATATGAGTTTTCCTTCTTGTATACCTCCTACTTACGCAGCGCTCTGCCCTTTGGCGTAGTTTACACTGCTGACGGTATGCCAGCCTGCTCTCATTCTGGTTCCTCCGTCACACCGGAGGATGCCTGCAGCATCCACCTCCTCCCCTTGCTCTGTAGGTTCTCCCTGACTTTTTTCTATTACTGACTCACTTGTTATAACTCGCCGACCAACTGCTCTTTCCCAATCTTTGTATATGAAAGGGTAATGTATGTAAAATGTTTTCAGTTTGCCAGCTCAACGGTGTTATGCAAGTGAGAACACTTACTCCATCGCTTATCGGATTAATGAATATTTAGATAAATAAGACTTTCTCCAGGCGGCCAGCTTCAGTGTGTGCAGGAATGTTAGGTGGGGGAGATAAAAAAACAGTACTTTGAGCGACCAAGCAGGTACTAAGGAGGGAAGCCGACTTCTTTGGTCCGACGACCTTCACATCTCAGTGCTGATGGAGACCCAGAAGTCACGGTACATAACAAGTTACCTATATTTTGGAATTGTTCGTCAATCAATACACTTGAGTTTTCTCTTGGTTTTCTAAGGAAACAAAGTCTACACAGTCACACTTTCTGTCTTTCAACCCACAAGCATCTAACAGCTGCTTTGGCATTGGTTTTTGATAATGGATTGTCCTTTTCAAGTGTTACCAGCTATCAGCCAGGACTCAGGCCAACAGTCCTGCAAAATGGGGATAGCGCAGAGGTTTAAATTCACATGATGTAACCCCTTCCCAGGCACTGTGAATGCAGAAACAGAAGACACTCTGTACATGTCAGAGAAGTTTGTGGGAATCTCTTTGTTATCTTTAAAGTCCTTTATATCAGCCCTGTGAGAAGTTCTTCTATCGCAAGCCTTTCTCTGTTCTCCTGTTTACAACACATCCTGGTCCAAAAGAGTACCAAAGCTGAGATCTTCAAAGGGTACAAAGAGATTTAGGAACATAAATGTCCCTGAAGGTTGATGGCACTTTCCTAATGCTCTCAAGCTACTTCTAAAAATGCCTGTTCAACAGCTCTGTGAGGTTTTTTTTTTTTTAATCATATGCCCTTGCTTTTGGTTCCCTTTTGGACTGTAAATCAAAAGAAGCCAATTTTCTACTCATAGAGCAGCTTGCAGAAAACTTATTCAGCCTCAACTATACCCAAAATTTAGCCACAATTCAGCATGGAATTTAAATACTATTATAAAAATAATAGGGAACAATAGTCTATCACTAACGTTTAAAAGCATTAACTTTATCACACTTTGAATACAGAAAATCTTCCAGGATTAGTTAATACTAGTACATTTTTCTTACACTCAGCCAGAAGTACCTGATCTCCTCTCTAGACAATTTTTCTCAGAAAGCAATTGACAATTTGTAATACTTACTGAATTTAAAAAGTTAATTGCTATCTAACTGAAGTAGCTTATTATACAAGTACTGGGACTATGCCTGTCTGCCAGTCGAATACACTAAAGCATTCCATTTAAGCAATTTAAATTAAAATATCATTTTATAAAGTTGTTTTGATTGTGATTGCATATTGAGATTTTAAATAATCTTGACTTAATTTCAAGGGAGATGGATTCATTTTGTATATTATCAAATTGTAATCATTTCTGTGTGATTAACATTTAATTTATGTCTACACTCTTAGCACTTTCCTTCCCTATAGCCGTAGTTGTATTATACTTTTTAAAGCAGCTGAGTGTTCTGTGCAATGCACTGTGGAGATGAAGTAGCAAAAAGCACGATGAAAAAAACCTCCATCTGGAGCTCTACAAGCAATTCCCCAGTACAATCCCATTATCGTGTTTCCTCATACAGCCAAAAAGACAGCTCTATAATGGTAAGAAGACTTGGTAATAGAGACAATTAAAAATACCAATGTGTGTTCTATAGTATAATATAGTCACTCGCTAACCAAAACCATGACCAGAAGACAGCTCTAGATTAACCTTCAGCCCAACCTTTTTATATTCAGGAGACAGTAAGACAGACATAATGCATGTAACACTGTACTCTCTGCAGCACAGGTGGGTTCTTTCTCCTCTGTCCTTCTTCAATGTCTACTTCAGGACTCACACCCATTTTGAGAAATTGTGAGATAGTAGATGCTCCACTGCAAATGAGTGAAAGTGGGCATTTCTTTTCTATTTTGGTAGCTGGTATGATTTTTATTGGAGGGGAGGGTATGCAAAATAGTTGAATTATCAAAAAAGTGAATACTCTAGGTTGACTCTGGTGAATGGCTCTAGCCAAATTCAATAAAGCAGGAAAAATAAATGTCAGGAACAGAAAGACAAAGAATTCTGACATTTTTTTAAATTAACCTTTCTGATCTTTCAGCTAAGTTCACTGGCGGACAGATTTTCTAGTCCTTATGCAGCATTTGAAGTGAATTATCTGGAAGTAGTCCAGTTCAAATAACTTGGATTGCTTAAGGAAGGATGTGAGAAAATATATGTCTCTGAACATGCTTTCAAAGATAAAGGACTACTCTAAATTCCCTGAGCTGTTAGCAAACTGGTGAAGAACAAGTATGGACTAAGAATTTAGCTTTTGACTCACACTGAATTTCACCCAGGCAAATATTTCACTACGTACACAGTGACAGTTGTGGTCAGTATCACTTTAAACTGAAGTGTCTCAGGTAATTGCACAACTCCCCATATCTTTTCTGAAGGAAATGCTGTTAGCAGCAATCTGATTGAGCCCATCGGAAACAACTACCAAGCAGGAATTTACATCCTGTCTTTGTCTTGGGACTTGATCTTGAGTTTACAGATTTGTTTTCCCTGCTACGGTTTATAAATGAACTCATGGATGGTTTGTCAATGCACACCGTGTATTATTTTTTCTCATTGTCAGCTCTTTGCTTTTGAAAGCTGACGTGAAATATCCCTACTGCTAGTTCTTTTGAGTGTTCAGTTAATATGCTGTATACCAAAATACACACAAAAGTAGAAAAAGAAAAATCTATAAGGTAACAGCACCAGTACAGCAGTTGAAGGCATTTAGAAAATGACAGTCTTTGTAATGATGCAGAACAACACAATCCAAAGGGCAAATTATTTTTAAAAACAGCACATGCAAATTACAGCAACCATATTTAAAGTATATTCATTCAGAAAACAATAGGACTGTTTCTTTGGGATTTTTTTTTTTTTTTAAGAAAAGAAATTATGTCATCAATAAGCAAGGTATAGAAGAGCTAGCTTTAGGACATTATTTGAGAAGAAGATTTTTAAGTTTTGAATATCAAAATCAGGAATATCCTGGTAAGTTTGCCAAGAATAAAAGGAGATTGGCTCGCTGTGAAATTAGATACTTTATCTGAGCCTCTCTCAAGTGCACAAGGTTAAACTAACCGTCACTTACATAGTTTAGAACAGATTTTCTCTCCCAGGGAAAGGATAGAAAGCATAGGCAGTCATGGGTCCTCTCCCAGTCAAGGCGGGAAGCACTCCAGGAACAGGCTGCAACAGCCAGTGCTGGAGCATCTACCGAAGGCAGACCATCAATCATCTCCATACCGACTTCTCTGTTTAATTACCCGATCAGCTGATGGACCTCTGTAACTCTAATCCCAGCGGAGGCACGGTATTTCTTCTCAGGGCACAGACAGAGCTAAAGAGGAGCTAAGGACAGCTAAGGACTCGTCCTGTCCCTTAACTGCACATGGATAACATCATGTTGTATTGAGTGTTGGTCTGGGGGTTTTAATTATTTTGCTACAGTTGTGTTTTCTTATTATTTCCATAATAAAAGTGTAGCAGAATGCTGCAATATACAGAGTTAGAAATATCTAGATTTTTTCTCTTCCAATGTATAGGATAAGCTATACCAGATAAGCTCACCTAGCTTTTTGTTACTAATTTTTAAATTGAGGACTAAAGCTAGAATCTCTGTATCTTCTGGAGAAAGAAGTCTTGATTTTCATCCTCGGACAAATGTTTTCTCCACCAGTTTTTGCAGATCTACATCTGCCAAATCTACTAGATCTTCATCAGATCTACATTTACACGCTATTCTCTTCTCTGTTATTAGCTCAGCTTCTTCAGATGTTTCTTTATCAAAATATAAGAATAAAATTTCCTTCAGAAGGCTGTGTAATTTCTATCAATTAAGAAGGAAAGAGCAACTGCTTAACTCCATTACAAAAACAGGCAGCCTGCTTCTCTTAGTCCAAGCTCCAGAACCTCAGATGAAAAAACAGTAGGAAACCAGAAAAAATCTGTTTTAAGGTTAGCAGGTATCTTTAAACACAAGTTCTAGCTCACCAGTCTCAAACTTTGATTTGCATCTAAAATAGCAAATTTCAAGGATTAAACTATTCAGCCTTACCTACCTTCAAATTTTACTTAAAAAAAGCCTGTCTAGTGATCCTAACCAGCTAACAATATTCACCATTTTTTATTGACTTTGGGACACTTTCCAATAAAATTTCAATTGCTTAAATGGCTGTGCATTGAAAACAAAAGTTTAGTTTAACTTATCTCACTGAATAAGCTTCACCTGAGACTTTTGAGTTTGTCTAAAAGTAGACACTTCAGTCAAGGTGGACTGGGAGAAGGAAAATCCACTGCTGGAAAATGAAACTAATGACCTCCACACTGCACCAAAAAAAAAAAAAAAAAAAAAAAGTGCAAAAGGAATTGATGCAAAGGGCCAAATCCCGAGGGATTTTGAGCTTCCACAGTGTTGCTAAAGTGGCGAAGATGCTGGCACTTGACAGCTCTGAAAGTTTGCATCTAACAGAAAATCTACCTGTTCTCATCTTGCATTTAACGACATGAAATACTGTCATATTACGTGCTTCTGTGCTCCATGATTTTGCTGTCTCTGCTACAGTGAGGATTTTAGTCCACTCCTAGGTCTTCTAGATGGCTCTGTATTCAAAATGGGAGAGAAGAACCTACAGAGCATTTGGGTTTTGTATAGCGTTTGTTGTATCTACAGAAATTACATCCCTGAAGCATCTTAACAAATAACAAATGGAAGAAAATATTTTAACTGAACTATTTATCTTCATTCCTCCACCTCTTCTACATTCACACATGAACTACTGTAGAGCTCCTTACAAGGCTATAACACTTAAGCTTTGCAACTTGCAAGGCTGCAATGCATAATAGGGTTTAGTGTTTCACGTGACAAGCTTTTGCCTTGATCTCCAAGTCCTTTATAAGGCTGTCTGAATTACTCAACAGACAGGACACCTGAAGGTATAGCAGATATGTAGGAGGTCACCCTTATCATTTACTTCAGGGATCACCTGAAGGTCTCTGAAGAACTTACAGTTAGATAGACTCTCAGAAAAGGCCTAAGAGTACAGATATCTGGGCCAGTACAGCAAGAAATTAAGCAGAAAAAGTTCCACACCTTCTTCCATTAAAGACAACAGAAAAATCCTACAGCACTGCTCCATGCAGGATTTTTTGAGAAGGTAGCATTACATTACCAGCCATTCTTGAACAATGACGTTCATCTCATAGTTGTGTATTAATTTTATCACTCACCACTTTCATCTCTGTCATTTATTCTCTTATTTACAAAGGCAGTGCGCTATCCCCCACTTTTGTATAATCACAGAGATTAAAGCCTTATGTAAAGGATTTGGGTCAAAATGAACGTTTTATTCCTATCTTTGCCATTTCTTGACATACTGCGAGGAGACTTGCCTGAAGGACTTACCCTCTAAATAAAATATTTTTACAATCCCAACCCCAAAAGCTTTTGAAGTTAATATATACTTTTTGTCCTCTAGTTACACATGCTAAGTTTTCCCGAAATCCCTCTAATACAAATATATGTGTGTGTATACACGCACAGCCTTTATTATCTTGGCAAGGAAGCAAGGACAAAGAATACTTGGTAGCAAATCATTTAGATAAGAGCTAAAAATCCATAAAAGACTGAAAAGCTATCTTGCTGTTGTGTTCTTTTTTCTTCCTTAAAACATTGCTATTCCAGAGAAGCGCGAAAAGAGGAGCTTTGGGAAATGAAGTCCTGCCTACAACCACAGAACAGGATCAGAATGGGTTATCAGTGTCATCAACATGTATCTCAGTCCTGCCCTTTCATCCTTGTGTGACAAGTTCAGTCCCCTGTGACTTCCCTAACCCACTGCCAGCTAGGTTAGCCAGCAAGAATTAACATAACACACACATCTGTCCCTCAGAAATGAGGATGAAACGCAAACCTGCCTGTTTCAGGTAGGCCAAAGAGCAGCTATCAGATAATGATCATCTTCAGCCTCTGCAGACCGGGCTCAAGAGCAGTGGAAGGTCTCCTGTTGACAAGTCACCCCCGTGCACAACCAGTGCTGCAAAAAGCAGCAAAGAAGCTGAGGTCTAATAAGCTGACTGCAATTAACTTCATTATGTGAAAGGACTGAGGAATGGAGGGGGAGAAGTAGGAGAAATGAAGCAAGAAGTCTGTCTCCCAGGTTAAGGTGCCCAAACGTCAGCACGCTGGGATCTACCTGGTGGTAGATGGACACAGGCAGCTCAGAGAGCCTGCCCTGGGGCTGGCTAATGGCCTGGGCAGCCTGCAAGACTTTCTGTCTTGAGCATCTCCTAAAAGTAACTTTCAGGATATGACCCAGCTGGTGAGCCTGTAATTAGAGTAAGGGCTAATCACCATGGTGGTGGCCCTGAGCTGGCAGACGTGGATGACCAGGCTGGGCAGACGGCCTGTTCCTCCAACGGGAATCAAGATCAGCCTCCAAGGCAAGGAGGAAAATGCAGGTGCAAAGAAAAACATCAGGTCTCTAGGCAAAGTGGCCACGCACGCTCACCCCTGCCCTCCACACCTCCGGCCGTGCCACCTGCACCGGCATTGCCCAGTTTCACCCCTGCTTCTCCAAGAGGGGGAAAAAAAAAAATATATCAAGTTTCCCAATTTTCACAACACTGTTATAACAATGAGCTGTTGCTGCACCTGCTTCCTTAGCACTGAGCGAGCGGCCACAGCTCACCTCCTGCTGCAAAGGCGAGCCTGTCCCGTGATGATTAACTCCAGGAGAACACAATGGTCAACATCTGAACCTCCTGTGTGCCAAGGAGCGTGTTTTCCTTGTTTATCTTGCACAGCAAGTTTTTAGCACACTTCTTTTTTACAAAGGCCATGCCTACTCCAAATTCCCAGACGGTGAGTCAGCCGCGGTCCCCGGTGAACCTGCGAAGCCACGTGATGGAGGGTGAGGAAACTTCACCCCATGGAAGGGTCAGCCAGGCTTGCTACCGGAGCACATCCAGATTTTAAAAAACAAACCTGTTTCCTACCACCACACTCTAGCCTCAGCCAGCAAGTAAACAACTCGAAGAGACTGGGATTTGGTGCGAGCCCCGCTTCTCCTGCTCCCTGCCCATCTTTCCAGCCTGAAGGCTGCAGCAGCAAAGCGTCTGCTTTTTACCAACACTCGACATTTTATCCTTGCAGTTCAGAAGCATGTTTTCCCTATTTTTTTATCAAGGTTGAGTAATCTATGTACATTACGGGGCTGTCATCTTAATTCCTAAGCCACCCAAGCTCTCAGTCTGAAGTACAGGGTGTGGATGTGCTGTCTCCAGCAAAACCCAACAACAAGAACAGGCCTTTGAGGTCATGAGCAGCCAGTTGGAAATTAGAGCAGCCCTGAGGAGAAGGAAATTCAGCAGCAGTAGAAAGTTTCAGCTAAGCAAGAAAAAGGGTGTGCTACAAGGACGTTTGCGTCCCACAGCATTTGCCATCTCAGTAAGCGGCTTGTTAGGAGTGAAAAGTATGAAGGTGACGGTATTTTGCACCACCTTCCCACTTTTGTAGCAACGATATATGCAATTACTTTTTGTTAGAACATTATGGATAATATTCTGTAAGGGTATCACATCGTGCTATGAAGTGGGGACTAGTTGTCATGAAAAGAGAATTTATTATCACCGCTAAAGATGGCCCCAAAGTGCCTAGAATAACCTTTGTAAGATGCAAGGTAGATCAGAAAGTGTGAATGTTTTTCTGCTTATGCTCTAGAGGGCTTTTGCTCTATTCTTAAGCCTGGATATGTGTTATCTTCATACCACTGCTATGTTATGAATCTAACTGTAGGCAATATCAAGTGAGGCCAAACCTAAATGTCAGTGCTACCTCAGTGTCTGTGAGGCCGCTGTAGTGCCACTCTGTGAAGTCCAGCCCAGACCTGCTCAGCGCTACTTGGTCTCAATGTCCTTCTACCTTTGTTCTCTGACAACTTTTTTATCTTTTCGGGGCTTGCTCTGTGTTATGAGTTGGGAGTGAGGAGAGTGATGGTGTGGTGTGAATAGGTCCCAGGATGGGGATATGAAGGGCTAGAGGGCCTGGGAGAAGGGTAACGAAAAGGGGTCAGCCTCCTCTGGCCATCCATGCACTGCATACCACCACCATTCACTGTTGTCTGACCAACCCTCTCTTACCACCTTCTCCCCCAAGCTAGCCAAACTTTGTGCTGGCTTCCACGCCAGGACAACCTTGGTTGCTTCGTGGATCTGGCCCTGGTTTGAATTGCACTGAAATCAAGGTGACAGGAGAAATGTTCCTCCCTTAACTCCTGTGGACCTTGAAGTATGTACGATTTAGAGGAGAGCTGTGGGGACCAAGCAAGTGTACCATTTAAATTACTGTTTGTTGATTTGCCCTCCTTGTAATTCTGCATGGGTTTTATTATTATTATTATTTATTAAAGAACTAAATATAATGAAAGTTTTGTCTTTAAGCTGAGTGAAATTTTGTCCAGTTGCTTTACCACAAAGCACCACTTTCCACCATCTCCTCTCCCAGGCAGGGTTAGTGTGGACCTTGGTGAAAGGTGTGAGCCGCAGGCTGGGAATGCCAGAAATTTTCCACACAATGCCCACAAAGTTTCTGAGACTGATTATGTCGTAGCTTGTTTTTAACAAATGTCAAAATGGAAAAAATCAAGCCGTCAGTCCACATACTGAGCCCTTCTTTGCAAAACAGAGGACCTTTATGAGAAAGCTAGCATTCACAGTACAGAATCATAGGTGTCCGGTGACTTCTGCAATGGGCATACAGATTACCCCAAGGTTTCCCCTAGAGAAAATCATGCTGGAAATCATGATTTCCATCTCCAAGGCTCATTCAACCCAGAAGTTTTTCATTTTACAAATGAACATATGGTTTAATTTGAAGTCGTGGTATGGAGCCTAGCTTGTTGAATGGCCATTTTTAGAAAGCATTGGTACCATATGTGGGATAGTGGGGTTTTGTTTTGGTTAGAGGCTTTGTGGAGGGTGGGTTTTTTTTTTCTTGACAAGTGCAGCAACACAAGCTGGATGGATTAGAGCACCTCAGTCATGTCATCGTTTATATTGTCATGGACTGTCACAATGATTGGTGTTCAGAAAGGATGCGATGAAATGTTTATGTGGAAAACTAATCATCATTTTATATTTTTTACGGACACTTCGCATGGTATATTCTATGCTACTTTTGTGGGGGAAGGAGGGTGGGTTATTTTGCTTTTAGCTGTCTAGCTCTTACAGTTGGTCTGATCCTGCTCCGGCTAAAACCTTCAAGCATTTTACCACCCTTGTGAGCAAGCCTGGAGCCAATACGTCTATGAATGCAATAACAGAAGCCTCAAGTCCATGATGAGCTCTGAGCAGGAGGAATTCCATCTCCATATATGAGACCTTGCTCAGCTGCAAAACATGTCAGCATTAAGCCAGATTTTGTGCAGAGCAGCTCAGTAAGAGCAAAGCTTCTTTAATTTCAAGGTACTGCTTTAATACTACAGTGTCAGCTGCTGTTTTTCAGAGTCTGGGAAGCACATCTGGACTGTTAGTACAGGTCGTCTTCTTAAACAGTGGCGTGAAGCTCCAGCTCCACCTCCTTTCCTTGGAGAAAACAAGTTTCTACACTCTCCTCTGTGGATGCAAGGGTTAAGGGCCAGCAGACCTCTGGGCTTACACTGGACTGGAAGAAAATATAAAGGAGATAGATATATTCTTATTCATAATAAAAAGTGTAACTGCATTTTTTCCCACATGCCAATCTGATTGGATATGCTCCATTTTCAAGAAAGGCAAGGGCGTATTTTGACAATAGCTAGAGTAATGACATTCACCCCAGACAGAGAGCTCTCATCCCAGATCTGGTACCCCAGAAAAACCCAAACTATTTTCTCACTGTTGGTCCTTTACTCATCTCACCTGCTTAACCATGCCAGCAAATCCACTCATCAGAGGATGTGGGAGCAGCCTCTCAACCTTTGGAGGGTGGATTTCGTTTACAGCACCCAGCTGGAGGGGGTGATGCTTGCTCTAAAGACTCATTTTCACAGAAGGCTGTTAAGGCAGTCTCTGGGGTGTGAGAAAACGGGAGGTGTAAGTCGAGCACAGAGGAACAATAACAACTGCACACAGCTTCTGCCTTCTTTCACAGGAAGGAAAAAAATTGTGCTCGACTTTCACATACCTTCCACCTCCTGGCTTTCCCTCAGCAGTTCCCCAGGCAGTGGAGAAGGCTGAATTTAAAATGGAGGTTAAGAGATGCCCTGGAGCATATTTAAGCCTTGTTACTTGTCCTTGTGAAGACCTGTACTTTGTAACATGTAAGAGGCAGTGGACATCCTATTGACCTCTCTCTTCCTGCATCTCATCCTACATTAAGGGGATACAGAGTCAGAAATGTGTCATTTTATATCTGAAAGAGAAATAGGGGTTGAAATTATGCTTTCACCAAGCACAGAGAGGTCAGACTAGCCAGAGAGTTAATGTCCAGAATTACTGGAAATATTACCTAAAATAATGATTTTCTAAAACCCAGTTATCAAAGGATAGATGCTTGCAGCTGAAGCATTGTTGAAGATTAGACTCTCAGCACTGGGGCATCCAGTTGTGAGACAGCAGTGGGACAACAATTACGAGAGCAAGCTGGCAGTGAGGACAAGCCGTGACACAGCCATGGTCCTGCCAGGTAGTTTTTACAGCCAGACTGAAGCCTTAGCTAAAGTGGCCTTCTTTGGCAAAACAAAAGAGTCATCAAGTCAGTGTACATTACAAATTAGGCAATATTTCTTCGTAACAGCTTCTTAATCTAAATGAAAGTTAGCATTTTTTTGTAGGTATGGTTTCTCATCTTGTCTTAGAGTAGCTTTTTATGTCCACAAAGTTTTGATATGTCTACATTGGTATTATTTTTCGTATATGTATGTATGTGTGTAGAAATTATGCTTAAGAGCCTAGACTAAAATTCAGCGTGCAAGAAACAGGAAAAGTAGTGTTCCAACTACAGTCTGTCCTCTGCCCCACCTCTTCAATGACACCGGTCATATGGTGAAAACTTCAGCTCAGTGTGCGTTATTCATTCCTTGCTGTACCTTTGCTTCCAGGGAGGTGAACCTGTTGCAGATGTTAGCTGCACCTGTCCCCAGAACAAAATAATTTTAATTTATTTACAAATCAGTTTTGCAGCTTTTATAATTTCTATGGCGTGTTTAGTCCTAGCTTAGCTGATAAAAGGGATTTATAAGAATGGCACAATGGAGAAAACAGAGCTTCTGTACTTCCTCCATTTTCCTCAGAAGCAGGTAAAAGCTGTGCACTCAGATTTTCCTTTATGCATCACTGAGGATGTGACACAGCTGGGAGTGTCATACCACTTGCAGGCATAGTGGCGAATACAGAAGGCCACCTGAAGAGGTGTGTAATAATCTTAGCAATAAGGGACATGCTAGAGATTAGGCAGAGTTTTGTAGTTAACTTTTGAAGGCATAATGAGAAACAAATGAAGAGTTTTTAAGGGATAACATTTTCTTTCGTTATGATGTTAGTAATTGAATTTTGGTTACTAACAGTGGTAATTAGTCATTATGTAAGGATACCTAGGAAACTATCAATAGCTGTAGTGGGTAATGTAGTCAAAGGGTCATGTAGTTGAGTGCCCTATCTCCAGCAGTACAAACGAAAAGGTATGCTGGAAAGATGAGAGTGAGCACATTTGATGCTCGCCATGATTACCCTCTTATCTGCCAAACATTTTAAATGCAGAGTTGAACTAAGGCGTCTGGAGTTTCTTTGTGTTTGATAAACCTCAATAGATTTCTGCTGCACAAACTTGTCTGTTCTTCCCTCCCTTTTAAACTTTTAGCATTCCTAACATCCTTTGGCTACGAGTTGCACATGTCTGCTCTGTTGTGTGGACCACCTCCTTTTCCTTTATTCCCAGCTTCCTTTATTGTCCCTTAATTCTTGTACCAAATATGTTCATGTTACAACACCATCCACAAGCAGAAGGTAGAGTGGAAGGAACGAGGCAAGTTTTGACTTTTTGGTATGCTCTGAAGAAACTCTCCCCAACTGAAGAGCAATGTAGAGTGCAGTACGTAGCCTTTAGCTAGAAACAGAGACAGAGGAGACGTATCAGCCATACACAAAATTCAGATGACAAGAGGCTTAGAGCTGCCAAAAATTCCATAGCTAAAATTCACTCACCAGAACCTTCTAATCAAATGACAGCACATTGAAGCTCCTAAAGGAGGAGTAATACTACGTGTCTCCAAGCACACGTCTCTGTGCTCACTGGATCAAATTAGGGAATTACAAAGAAAAACTTTGGCTTTGGGGATGATTTTAATACTGGAGAGATTTGCACAGCATTTAGGAAAATCATAAGGAGCTGTAAATCATTCTGTAACGGGTTCATGGGTAATAGTGTTCCTTGATTTGAGTATCTAAGTCTCAAAAAACAGAGACAATTATCATCTTTCTTGATGACATTGGAGTCAAAAAAGATAGCTTAAACTTCCAGAGTGCTCTTCTGCCAAAGCACTGTACTAAGTATAAACCAAGGATAAACTCCTCAGTATACCATGGCATGGGTCTGAGTTGTCCTGACCTGAAAGTATTTAGGTGGCCATGGGAACACCTGGTGCTTAGAATCTTTCATAAAGAAGAGTGCATTTATACATGAGTTGTGTTTCCTTTTTAATGAACAAAAGAGTCAGCAAAGAGAGGAACTGAAATCCACTTCATTCAGACTAACACCCAATTTGCCTGCTATGTTACAGATCTCTATCACATTTATGATTCAATTTAGGAGATAATGTCAATGAAATTGAACGTTGTGACTGGGTAATAGACAGCTGCCGAAAGATAAATACTGAAGAGAAGAGATATATTTTCAGAGAAAAAACCTATTTTTTTAATGATGAAAGTTTGGTTCCAGTTCGTGTATAACTATTCTACCAACTGAGATGCTGTTATTTATACAATGCAATAAATTATTTTCTTCTGTCCATTACAAGAGAAAAGAAGATATTTGCTTTTAGACTTCATTGTATTTGATTGAAAATCTACATTCTTGTCAGCCGAAAGTTGGAGCAAATCAGTGAGGACTTAGTATGTATTTCGTCTCCCCAGATCTCTCTATAATCAACCAGTTCCATCTCCTTTTATAATTACCCAAACATCAGTCATGTAGATCAACGTCTTGAACTATCTGAACCAGGGGATCATTTCGAACTGCAGAAATGTTCAGTTCAGAATCTGGCTAAGACTTTTGCTGGCTAACACTGAGTTTATATGGTATACTTGCTACAAAGATTGCCTTAAAGGAAAAGTCGGGATAAACACCAAGTACTGGGGTTTCAAAGTTCCAACATTTAAAACAATAAAAAATTAAATAGGTCTGGAAAACTTAATGCAGACCCTTTATGCATATGCTTTACATCACACGTCTGTGTTTTGTTTTGTATTATGACAACTTGACCTCACATTGTGATTTGCCGTCTCTGCTCCTTTCCCTCTCTCTCCCTCTCTTATCTGTTTTCCCTTTTGTTTGTTCCCCTAGTCTAATTTATCATTCCATCTTAGCTTCCTTTCTTTCTTCCTCATCCTTTAGTGTTCTCTGCAGCAGGCACAAGGAGTCTCCGGGGTCTCAGTCCTCATGTCTGGGCCCTATGACAGCCAAACAGCGAAATGGCAGATCCACGTTAGCTTCTGCCTCCCTCTCTCATCAGTCACTTTGTAGCTATAAAAAAAAATAATCCAGCCATCAGTTAGGAATTTTAAGAGAATGCAAGATGCTTAGTGTTTTATACAGGTGAATCTGACAGTCAGACTGTAACAAGTCTTAGGGAACGATTTTTTTTTTTTTTAAGCCAGGGCAAAGGCAAATGGAATCACAGCCATTGTATATGAATAGAGGAAGCTGTATTTACAAATGCCAATGCACATGGAAAAACGCTAGCTAACAGCACACACAATTTCAGAACTGATCTGCAGGACAGGCTTCCAGAGTGACTGCTCTCCTAGATGTATTCATAGTGGATGTTTTACCATTGTCCTCACAGGCACTGCTTGTTGTGCAGCGGGCTACTGGTTGCCTGTGGACGTGACCTACAGCGAAAGCAATCCTGAAGGCGGCATGAACAAATTCTGAGCTGCCTAAACTCACCAGGATTGACCATAAAGTTGAAGAACATCTTGGATTCAAGCTTGTCAGGCCACATACAAATGATGGCAGGGGAGATGGTTATTCTCAGGCTACTGATGTTCAGATTGTGGGACTGATATGCAGAATCTATCAAGAGCCCATGACCGTTAGTCGTAGGCAAAGATGGAATGATATCCTCCATGACTGCACTAACAGCAGGGTTCCACCAAGTCAACCCTGGCCGTATTTGTCTCAAGGATAGACCCAATGCAGTCAGGCATTCTGTTCCAATAGGCACAGGGCTATGGCAAACAGTGGGCAGCCATGACAAAGCAGCTAATGGGCTGTGTCACACCTCCCACAGCAATGACCTTTCCAGGGCAGAAATTGCTATGCCCAGGAGCATATGTGTTTCTCTTTGAGGTGGTACTTGCTTCTTACAAAATGCCACAAAGCCACACCTGTAAATTAACGGTACTCTGGTAGCCATCCTTTGGCTGCTTGCTCATTAGGCAAAGTCAAGACTGCTATGACTACCAAGCAAAACTGAGCTTGGCAGCAATTTTTGAGACGATTTCTGGCCCACTTTCTGGTATCATGTGGTGGCATGGTCTGGAAGATGACTTGGTCCTCCCTGCTCATCAGGATTCCTCCTGTTCTTTTAACTTTTTTTCTCAACCTCATTGGTAACATCTTGGTTTAGAGGAGTGTGAGCAATATGAATTCAGTATTTTGTTCTATGGTGGGTCTTAATGTCAGCACATTGCAGACATTGAAGGAATACTGTGACTGCTAGATGGCCCTAATTAGGCTGGTCACCAAAGGTTTAAAGGGTAGATGACATTCCAAAGCCAGCCAGTCTTGCATGCCTTATAGATGCACTCCAATGTCCTAGAGATGGCCTAGGTATCTGAAGCATCGACATAAAGGAATCACTCCAAGCTTGGGACTCTATGACTGGGACAGCAGTTGGGAGAATCAGGAGAAGCTTAGGGCTCAAAAATGTAACAGGCAGAGCTGAGCACAGCTGCTAGCCATTACACCTCCACTCCCTAAGTATAAGCACATGTTTTTCAAGTACTTTGGGCATCAGCTGTCATAATATCTGTGCATGGAGTTTCATGGGCAGAAACTAATAGAAATATTGCCTAAATTGCATGCTTCACACAGGTAGTTACTAAAATATTTACAAGCACACCACAAGGTGAAATAATTAACTATAACATTAATGGTTTTCACGGTAAGTAGTATGAGTATCTTGCAACAGCATCTGTTGCTTTCAAATTTCCCACACAATGGGAGATTTCTTTTTGGTATGGCCTTGCCTTCACATTAGACACCATCATACCTCAGAGACCATGTAGATGTTCGATTGCCTTCTCAGCCAGCCAGTTAAACAGAAGCACAATATGTCTGATGGCAGTTATAGACTTGCTGAAAGGCAAAAAGAAAGACTGCAGTTGTTTACATCCTCTTGTTTGCATTAGGTTTACTTGGCCTCATTGGGATGGTTATTATTTGTTCTTTGTGAATATTTCAATTAAAAAGCAGACTGAAGAACAAATTGTTTGCTACCAAAATACAATACAGACTTTTCTGAACATGAATAATAACAATAATAATAGACAGTATTATGAAGGTTGTACCACATCTCAGAAAAGTACACTTGAGTGTTGCTCAGTGTCCAACAGGGCTTATGGACAGACTGATAAGCGTTCCATAAAAAATCTTAACATACATAAACAGGTAAATCAATGGAAAAGGATATACAGCTTGTTGTTTTCATTAATTTTGCATAAGAATTCAGCTATAGTACAAATATTTCATTTGTGAGTGTATCCAAGGGATTTCACATATTATGCACAGGGCAAAAAGGGTAAATTCAGGTTTAAAAAGTCCACTGTACTTTCACCTATCAATAGGGATTACGTAGGATTTGTTTACCCAATGTGTTTACATTCTTTGAGCATCTTTAATGGCCATATAATTTCATATGGATATAATATAATTTAAACATCTACGAAAATATTTTGAATCTTCTGAAAAGAAAAATAATGTATAATTTGCTAAAGAACACCAAAGGGCAGTTGCAATCTTTGTCAGAGTTTGAAAATTATTAAAAACATTGTGTCTTTGGGGATTGCAAGCACCCTTGGCAGTAGAGGGGCTTGATGATTTTGTTTTGTGTTCAGTGCAATGAAAGCAAATGGTTTCTATGGGGAATATTCTTAATTCAGTGCTGTAGATTCTATTACCTAAACCAATAGTGGCTTTTAATGCAATGAAGTCAAGATATTCATAGGAATTAAGTTTTTTTCATAAAGTTTTCCACAAACAAACAAAACAATTGGAAATGCGTAATTCATATGTTTCACAGAGAAAGGGACACATTTTACTTACTTGTAAAAGTAAAAAAAAAGACTGCATGTTGTAAAGTAGCCTGTGTAATATTGGATCAAATTCAGTGTTATTAAAAGATGGTGGGAATTAGAGATATAAGGTTCAAGAAAGAAAACCACTGAAACTGTACAGAAAAAAAAAAAGCTTCTAAGGTCTGGAATAGCAAAAGCAGAAGACTGGAGAATGTGGTTTAGAAGGGTTTATGTGAAATATTTTCTATCAGTTTTCTGTTTGGTAAGTTCATTTGTAGAAATGTGTAAAGTGCTATTACTGCTTATCCACTTCAATCCATCAAATTAGTTCAATAATTACAAAATATTTTGAAGGGAGGTTTTGTATTTCAAAGCCTACAGAATATGATTGTTTTGATTCTTTGATATTACAGGTTTATATACTGAATTGATGATTGTTTCTTAATATTGTATTGGGTTAACTGCTCAGTGAATAGTAGAATAAATGAGGCTGGCAGGAAACTCTGGAGATCATCTGGTCCACCCTCCTGCTCCAAACGGGGCTAGCTTCAAAGTTAGAGCAGGTTGCTCAGGGCTTTGCTCAGCTGAGCTTTGAAATTCTCCAGGGATGGCGATTATGGCAAATCTATGGCAAAACCACGATGCTGTCATAGTAGTATTCCAAGACATGGAAGTTTTTTTAGAAATATGTGGAGTTTGTGTCTGAATTCCAACTTTAAATCCTGTTTACATGCCACCTAGAGCTGTACAAGTCCTGAATTTCTTGCTCCCAGGTCAGTATGTTGACTGTGTTTCAGGTATTTTCAGCATTTTAATGATGTGTCTGTGAAAGACACATCAACAGATAAACAGTATAATCCCCTTAGGATGCATTCAGTGTGTACAGCAATGTAATGCTGAATTCATTTCTGTAATGCTCAATATGTTTTTTATTGCTTGAAAGCATTTATAATTATTAATATAATAACTATACCGAGTGGTATATCCTATGGACTAAGTATGTTTTTTTAAGTCCTTTCCCTCTTCTTGAAGTAGCAATTAAAGTTTAATTTCAATAAATAATTTACCAGAAAATGCTCATTTTCATTCCTTTCTTTTTTTTTTCCTAAGAGAAAGTGAAAAATCCTGCTTTTCTCCCAGACGTGTAAAGAATGCATAAACCCTGCATGTCTGGTGAGGATTGCAAGTCCCTCATTTGACTAAACATTCCTTAAACGCACTTAAATTCACTAACTTTCTCTCACTAATTTGTAAGTGGTAGAGAGGAATCTAGGCTATTCTTTGAGAAATCATATTTTTGGTATTTGAAAGAATATCTGTATCTTTGAAAGATAGATTGTAGACACAGATTAGGAAGATCTATTTTGGAGGTGATGAGGAAAGACAAACCAAATGGTGATAAGTTTTCTAGGCACTGATGAGGAGCTAAAGCCTATGGAGTGGCATTGCGAATTTTTATTTTATTGGAGGAAAAGGACATATTGCACTAGCTAGTGCTGCTGCTGCTGAAAATATCAAGTGCATAGAAGGTGATGAGTTTGCTTTTTAGTATCCACCCTAAATTCAATCAGCAAGATTAAAATCGACTACGATGTTCAGGCAAAGCATGTATCTGCTGCAAACAGGCAATGCGCTCTGAGTGCTCTTTCGTCTGCTGCAGTAGACCAAGGTTACACTGCTCACCACTCAAGAAAGAATTTAACTTGGTGGTGATGGGTTTGTTTTTTCTGGTTTGTTTTGGTTGTTGTTGGTTTGGTTTTTTTTTTTTAATTTTATTTTAAAGCTGTTCTGTTATTGTGAAGCCCTAATGGTCTTCCTATCACTCGAGTAGCCAGAATATGCGATGTTATCCACTGTGACAGTGTTATTAATTCACTGTAACAATAAACCATGACTATCTGGAGCATGCATGCTGCATGCTGAAATTCATATGATTACATTAGTTAATAATGGAGGATTTTATCTGCCTGTCTTTGTTGTTTTTTCTAACAGCTCTTCATGAAAATTTCAAGTGTCTCGTACTCAGTAACAAATCATAACTCCTTGTAGGTGCTTCTGTTTTCTTATCATACATGGCGTAAAGAATGGTCTGCCCTTTCTCCCTCTCCTTTTTGTTTAATGACTGTAATTATTACTTGAAATCTCTAGTCACCTTTTTAAAAAGCGCGTAAAACTACAAAATGTCTTAAAAATTAAGCACTGTCCATATTAATGAAACAGTCCAAGACAATGTTTAGCTGTGACACTAGCATGATCCATTCTGCTAAACAGAGATTTGGTTTATATATCTTTCTGCACGTATTTAGAAAAACAATGACCCAACTACAACCTTTGCTTCGGTTTCCTGAGGTATAGCTTTGCTTTATGCTCACTTCAGTGACTACACAAACTATCCAACCTGGCCTGTATCAAGGGAATAAGTTCCTTTGTAGTGGTGTTACAAAAGTGAATTTGAAAGAAGTAACCCCTAATTATTCTGGATTGCCCTCCATGAATTTCAGGTAGGGCTCCCAGATTTCCATCAGAGATTTCCTGAGCAAAAGTAGATCCCAAGAGCTCTACATTTTTCAGGTTTACCTACAACACATGCGACCTACCAAGGCTTGTGCTATGGAAACAATATATTCGTTCTCATTAAATACAGTGCATGTCAAACACATCAGAGCTACTGTGCAGATGATCAATTTAGTAAGATGATTTTCACACAAGGTTTAACCTAATGCAAACATTTGTCATCTGAAAAACACAGCAGCCATCCACTTTCACTTAAAGGACCTAAAATGTAGTCTCCAAAGTCAGCAAGGAAAGAAGATGCTTTGTACCACACATTATCAACTTGATCCGTCTCTTTGTGAACACACTTGTAAAGATTCTCACTGGTTTCAATTACAGATGACTACCTGTGTATCGCCTTCCATGAAAGGAACATGAGCATATTCACCACCTAAACCAGTAATGGTAGCTAAAAGATGGTATGTACGTTCCTTCCAATATGATGATATCAATATCCAATTATGCAATATCCACAGGAGTCATTCTTGTTAGCAAAAGTTTGTTATTCTTTCTGTTGGGTTTTTGTTTA
>NW_009607613.1:9657-17339 GCF_000690535.1 Cariama cristata | reverse complement strand
CCCCCGGTGAAAATATTACAATTTTTAACAGAAATAAAATGTACAGAGCAATGTTTCCTATGATCCCCCCCAAAGGACTTCCATAGGGAACCCAAAAGTTTAGAAGAAAATTACCTGGGTAACCTTCACTGTTCTGCCAAATGTCTTTACAGTGGCAAACAGTAAATGCCATTATGCACTCCAGCAAAAACATAATACAGTATTGATTATTACAATTCCATGAGCAGGGAAAAACTGTATGCTGGATTACATTACATCTTCACTGTAAATTTCAGAAAGATTTATAGTCTTTTTTCTGTACTTTATCCAAATCAGCTGATCATGACTATACAATGATAAAGACCCAGGCATTAAAAATATTTTAACTGCAGTTTATACTCCAATTTAACAAATCAATAATATCGTCAACTATCCCGTGTATTAATTATGTCACAGTTTCTTCTCTTTATAAGGGTTTGAGAGATGGCACAGTAAGAACGCAGCCTGTCAGGCTGCATTAGCCTCACCTTTGGGTTTGGAGGAGGAGGGAAGGGACAGGGTTGTTCAGTACAACACACCATCTCCTTGAATTCAGTAGAGTTTTATATCTATGCCACCCATACAGTCCTTTCAATGAACTCTCTAGAAATAAGGCCCCAAAATCAGGGAGAGGAAGGAGGGAGGACCTTTTCTGCACAGTGCAGCTGCTCCTGATGCTGCTGTTGGTAGAGGATGGGCTCTGTCACTCACCAGTCCTCTGTGCTGCGTGATCTGCAGGCAGGGATTCGTGTATGAAGCTGGGTAAAGTGCAGAAGAAACAAATACCTCTCAACTATGCCATAACTAGGATGACTTATTTCTCTGGGGAAAAAAAAAATGCATATATACATACATAAATGTAGCTGGAGCTGGAATAAAAATGCGTGGGAAGGGAGACGGTGTATTCCTTTTTTATTATCTTCCACTACTGGGAAGCCATTCCTTGTACTCTTTAGCACTTAAGTGCAAGTGGACATGCCATTTATCTTCTGAAGCCTCTTTTTGCTGCAGAGAGATTTCTTGAATTTGATCTGGCGTTCAAGTTCACTTGACAATTTGATTATCCATTGTGTTAGATCAGGTATATTCAGATCCTTGATCTTCGGACAAATCAAATGAAGTGCAGGACCTCTGCCTATTCACCCGCTTACCTGTGTCTGTTAAGTTGCTATTGCTTGTATCCGCATATCCACAATGCCACGGCATGTCGTTTTGCTTCTGTGTTTTCACTTGCTCAGAGTATCCTCTCCTGATACCTAAATTTAGATTCAGTAGCAATTCATTCTGCAACTTGTACTGCTGACAGGGTAGACAGTTCTGTAGTGATATTCTTACTGATGTGCTGAGCACTGCACAAGACTCAGAAGGAGTCATTAATGTATTAAACTTAACAAGATGACAATTAATGGAGAACATGGCTCTCTGGATATGTTTCAAGTGTACATTTAAAATTATGAATGTAAATTCCTTTGCAATCTGAACTGTTCTCTATTTAAGTTTCCTAATTGGGATTGAGAGCTACTAATGATATTGACCTGATCTCAAACCAGTCGTGCCAGGGTTGATTTTGTAAAGGGACGAACACTCTGGACCCAATTCTGCAAGTGCTTCTTATGCACATGTCTAAATTTAAGCCACATTAATAGTTCCACTTAACAGAAAGGTCGTTCTTGTGCTCGCAGGTTGAACATGTACTCAACTGCTTTGCTGGAGCAGGGCTGGATCATGTAGCCCTTTCAGTAGTTTTTCACCCACAACAATTGGACTATCTTATCCAATATCTTGTTTCTTGGCTTCCAGGTGAGTCATTTAGACCAAAACCTCCCCTCTAAATCTTCCTTCCCTTTCTGTCTGTTTAACTAAAGCTCCATTTTTTAACTGTTACAACTGCTGCTATGCTAAACAATGTGTTTTGAATTAGCTTGACATTATTTAAAATTGATTTCTTCTCAGCAAGTTAGGAGAAACCTAAAGGAGCCATGCTGAAAACTAAGTAGGGATTTTGCATCAGGTTTAAGTTAGACACATATATCCAAACAATCTTCTTGACTTTACCTGTTATCACACATCACTGGAAATGTGTCAATCCCAATGTGGGATAGCACAAGGAGAAAAGAATCACAGACCTGTGTGTTTTCTCTTAAGTATGGGGCATATCTTATATAATAAATTTAAACCTATATTTATTTCACTGCAATTTAAAGCCAGATTATTTTGAGTTTGCCATGATTACTAATGTACATCTGCCCATTATCATGATCAAACTGAAAAAGCTCAAATGTTGTCAAACCATAGCTGCCAGATCATGCTGCTCATAAAATACTTCTGAGACACATTTATGCCTAGTCCATGCAAGTTTCTTGTGCACACAAGTCTCAGCTTAGATTAACGCATCATGTAATCATGTATCACGCATCAGTAATAGCATCACAAGGTAACAGGTGGCCAAACATAGCACAAGCTCAGCTGTAGGGAGCCTGACCTAGTGAAATCTAGTTTATCTGAAGTCTAGTTTATTAATGCTTTTGCAAGACTGCTAACACAGGTCTGCACCTAGAAATACATCAGTGGCCTTCTGCTTCCTACAACGAGGAGCGGAAATCAGTTCAGGAAAGTTCTTTGCGACAAAAATGCATTCTTGCTTAAGAGCGTCTAGCATCCTCTGCCCAACCCAAAACCACAGAGGCAGAGTGACAAATACGCCTCCCTCTCTAAAGCCATCATGAAGAGCTGTATTAACAAGGCAATAAAAATCTTGTCATAAATTAACTGCTTGGTTTTTTCAGGGAACATGAAAACTTTTCCTCAGTTTCGTCCCATTCCACCCTCTACACTAAAGCGCTCCCAGGGGCTGGTATTCACTTAGTCCCGGGGGGGAGTTTTTTTTCCCTACGGGAGGTCTGGTGAGGATGATGCCCACCCATGGCATGAAATATGCAACCTCCATCCTCTCCGTCCATCCACCGTGCTGCAACAAGGAGCCCAGAAACCTTATTTAATACCTCCCTGTTTGTCTAATTTCTTTTGGTTTCTACAGAAACAGAATGACAACATCATCCTTGCAAAGATAAGAAAGCATCGGGCTGAAGCATGACCTTCACTTCCATACAGTCATTTTATTGTGGCTATATATTAATGAGTACCAGGATCCTAAAGAGCAACAGATATGGAGTTCATATTCTCATGTTATTGGATAATTGTTTACTATATATCAAATTCAGTAGACTGAGTCTCTTGCTGAGAAATTTCTTGGTACAAAGGCGTGTGTGTGTGCGTGCACACACACGTGTATGTGCGTGTACAGGCATATATGTGTGCACGTGTGTGTTGGCCAGCTCCCATGAGAAGTGATGTTTTAACAGGGTGTTTGCTGAAGTAAATGGTGTTCACCCGGTTCCAAAGCAGATGTAAGATATCCATATGCTGTGCTGCTTTATCTCTTAAACCAGATTTACTGTGAAAATATGTGCAGTATGTGATGGTGATTTTTAGCTTATCTATGTCTCTACTGGGTCTTGGATTTTTTCCTTGCTTTACTTGCTTGTGAGTTTCCTGGTAGAAGATTCAGTAGTTTACTAAATTGATAAACAGTTTCCATTCTCCTGCTATCATTTTCTATTGCATTTTTTAAATCAATTATTCTTACTCATTGATGTCCAGCCTTGTAAAAACAACTTTGAATAACCAGCACATTAAAATGAAACACCCATTAGAAAACATTTGACAAGAAATATCTGTCCTCTGTCCTTTGTTGGGTTTTCTTACTGTCCTAAGCAAACATTTTGGAACCAAGTCCTTTATCCCTAGACTGCCCAACAGCTAGATACAGATGCACCCATCTGTTCGTCTGTCTGTCTATCTGCCTACCTGGCTATATATCTTCTGCTTGCTTACTGAAACATTTTTCCTGGACAGTTTATTTTCTCAGCAGAAATTACCGACATCTGAAACAAAATGAATAAAGGATTGAATATGCTGTTATCCAAACTCTCCCCTAAAAGGTCAGGCTTTGGGAAGTTTTCTTTAAATGCTCAGATCCCTGGTACTTCATATTCTCTGCAAAAAAAGAGTGAGCGAAAAATGAACAAGTCATGGATTTTCAGTGCTCTAATGATTTATACTAATGTATTCCTTCATCTAAATACAGATTTCTATTTAAAATTCAGTATGCAGGGGTATTATGAATTCTAGTTTAATAGATTCCAAATAATTGCCCTTTAGAAATGATGAATAGCTTTTTAAAGCCACTGATAAGAATATACTATTTCTCCCCTAACAATGGGCCTTCCACATTAACTGTATCATATATGCCTGAAATTAGTTTATTAATTTTTTTATTGATATGCAAACCACAAGCTGATGGCAGATGGCAAATAACCCCTCACTCTAACACCAAACCCTCCAAAAAAAGCCTTGTCTCTGCTGCTGTTCTTGTAGGGGGACAAAAAAGGGAGATAAGAAGATAGCTTTTATATTGAAGGCAGGCCACTGAAATGCAGATGATGCCATCCTCTCTTGTACTCAGTTTTCAGATTTTTCTGGCATAAAAAGAATAAGATATAAGGTTGAATTAATGACCAGATTTTGCACAACTGCAATTCAAGATGCTTTCTCTGTGCTGTTCATGCTATCTCTGACTATTCTTTAAAACAACCATTCTAGACTTGTTCTTTCATTTAAAAGACGAGCATCCAGAAATACTGAAATTAAAAATACATTATTCATATATTCAACATAGGAATGACCTGACAAAAATTTCACTTAACAGTGAAATGTGTTTCATAACATATAAAACCCTTTGAAAACACCAAGCCAAATAGATTAAATGCACCTACAGCTGAATTTGCAGTTATGTGTACAACATGATATTGGAAGTTTCTGAGGTTGTATGTGTTTTGTGTGCTAAACACACCTGCTGTACTTATATGCAGCACTTGGGAAAATATATCCAAAATATTAATCTATTGGAAAACTAACGCTAACAGCTTTTTCTTTAAAAACTAGGGGAGAACAGGGAGTGTATAGTATTATCTCAAATATTTAAGGAGATGTACAAAGATATTGGACTCCAACACCTGTGTTTTTGTCAAATAATGTGGCAATGCTGAAGGTATAAAAGAGTGCTATACATATAGCTTCTCGCTACAAAATGGTTGGGTTCTACCAAGCTTTTAGATTACAAGCATAAATAAAACACTTGCCAGGTGAAAAGTACATATATGTACATATATAAAAATAAATTGTGTTAAGAAACATAAGTATTTCCTATTATGCTCATATTGCGCAATGTGACATTCTGGTACTAGTGCTCGCTTGCTCTCTCTGTCAATATGTGACTGCATGTAATCGTATTTGTGTACAGAGACTGCATCTCAGCTAAATGTTTGCTGCTGGAAAAATACTTGCCAGTGTCCTTATCTGCTAAAGCTAACAGCAAAAAGAAAATCTCTTCATTCTCTCCTAGAGGTTAAAAAGTTACTGTCAGAATTGTTTTACTTTCCCCATTTTCATCTTTCCTACCTACAAGCAACTGAGATTTGCTTTCCAATTAATTTTCCCTTGGCAAAGTTAGCAACACCACAAGAGGTCCTAAAAGTGGTTTAAAGCAGTTTTATATCTTAACCATAGTTGCGTCTATAGTGCTTGACTCTGGTCCCTTTAGCCTTTTATTTTTTTCTATAGGAGCAGGGCAGTTGCCCCCCTCTCAGGGCCTTTTCTTCCTCCCTCTGGGGTAGGCTGCCTTCTCCACACACCACTGGTACCCAGAAAAGAATGGTTCTTCTGTTTGTCTGGCTGCCTGCATATTGCATCCATTGCCCCATTCAGCCTGTCTTTTCAGGTCTGCTAGCTGCTGTACAACTTCGCTTTTGTGCTCTACTGCCGGGGGTTTTCTGAAGCCAGACGCTTTTTGAAAAGAGGGTATATTTGCATAAACAATACCATGTGAGGAGGTCTGCTGGAAACAAAATCAAAATTCAGCTGAGCAAATCTTCCTGAACAACTCATTTCTTGCAACCAACACCTCCTATCATTACCATCTGTGTACTAAATTATGGCCGAAAATGTGGGCAGCTCTTTCGTTTCACTTACTCTTGTGTACAGATTCCTCATATCAGCTGAAGTATATTTTGTTTTCAAATTTAGGCTGAACAGAGACCCTTAAACAGAATTTGGTATATGGAATGAGCAAAATATGGTTGTGTTAAATAAGGAACAGAAGGCCAGCCATGCATCAGCTAGCTTGCAACTCAGATTGGATTTGTACTGAAGGCTCATCAAAATGCATATCAGAAACAAGATCTACCCATCAGCTTGCTGAGATTTCAGGTCAGTGATGGCAGGGCAGCTTTATCAGAGCAGAGCAGGAAGAGGAAGGCTTACTACTGTGGCTGATAGCCGAAGGAATCATTCTGGAAATATGTGTGCTTAAAACAAATCTGTAGTGGCTTAAAATATTGGATATACTGAGTGCCTGTGTATGCGTATGCACATAAACACAAACATAAAGAGGTCATACATATGTATACATGAGCGAATTCATGTATATTTCTGTGCACAAGCAAACATACACACGTGGTCTGTGCTACATCCTCTGTGTGCATTTACAATATCTTACCCATGGGAATAAAAATAATTAGGCTAACCCTGCAAAAAGGCAGGCAGGCAAACCAAAAGTAGCCACACGGAAAAAAAGAAAGACCACAGTTTCATAAGCCACTGCTCAAATCTCCCATTTATTTGCATTTTTTATTCAAATTTCTAGCTAGGTAATGCATGTCTCACTATTCCATTAAATTGCAATCTTAATTTTGCTTGCTTGCTCAGATGCTTTGGATGTAATTAATAGCAATATTCAAGATGTGTCTCCCCTACTGCATTAGGTTTGTACATACAGCATCTTCTGTTTTGCACTGCCTATTAAACCACACTCCTCTGTCAAAAAAATGGTGCCTGTGGATGCATTCAGTGTACAAAAACACCATGAATGAGGGGTTCTCCTTCTACCCCACTGCCTTGATCACTGCCTACTTTTCAAGCCCTAGTGCCAAGCAGGTTGGAGGAAGCCAGGTTGCCTCTAAGTGTTGACTCCATCCACGGGTTAAAACAAGGTTCACAGGGGATTTCTGTGGGCCTCTTTTGTTAATCTGGTTTCTTCCCACACAAAACCCAGCTCAGGGGAGCAGCTTTAACAGAAAGGCTCATATCATGTCTTGTCACCTACAGACAAGGGTCCTATCAAACAGCATCCCAGGCTCTTCCCACATGTCTGAAGTAGCCCCTCGCCATGAGTTGGACTTAATCTCTCTCATGGGGCTGCAGTCACAATACATCTCACCCCGAGGATGTATCTGAACAGACAGGCAGCAGAAAACTCTAAGGAAATACATTCACTCCTTCACATAATTTCTAAGTCCTCTATAAGATGTGGAGCTTTATTATTCTTACCTGGAATGTAATGTGGCCCATTTCATACAGTGCTGGAAAATGAAGGTCAATGAAGGTCCTGTTAAGGATCTGGGCTTAGTAACTCTTTTTTGTCAGATTTCAGTTTGGAGGAATCAACCCTTTCAGATATTTGCCATTTGTTACATCCCCAAAAAAATTGCTACACAAATGGCATACATGAAACATATCCATTAGGGCTTAATAGGTGTGCTAGAGAC
>NW_009607613.1:0-9626 GCF_000690535.1 Cariama cristata | reverse complement strand
AATGCCCACGACATAACATTTGTAAATATGGCTTTATTATTCTACTTCATTGCCCGTAATAAATCTTTCATTATTCTGAAATTAAAGTCATGGCCAGTGCCCCCTATTCAAACAACCCCCGGTGTTAGTTTACAATGTAAATGAACTGTATCAAGCAAAAGAGAAAACAATAATAAAAATAACCAGAATTTGGTGCTTGACCAATAAAATGCACAATACCTGCTACAAAAATGCCATAAAATTCTCAGCTCAAGTAACAGAGAGCATGTTTGTCACCTGGCGGCTCCTGGTTTTGCGGTAAAGGAGTGAGTCTCTCCCAAGCTCAGTCTTCTCTGCAAGACCCTGTTTAGCCCCACAAGGCCAAGCAAGGTCCTCCGTCTCTGCAAAAGCCAGACGTGACCCCATTGTTACCTCGTCCAGCTTACTCTGTTGCTGGCTGGTACTCTCATCTGTTTCCTCCTAGCAAGGTCTGAAACTGGTCTACCAGTTTCACTGGTCTTTCCAGTGGGGATGAAACTGTTGTAACCTCATGGAGCCCACCACTGATGTCAACAGGGAAACATCGATATCGGTGTATAAGGCCTCAAATCAGCAAGGCATATGGAGGGCAAACTACATTAGTCTCACTGAAGGCAATTCTTCATGTTACAGCTGGGACATAAATAGGGAAATACAGGAGAAACTGACATTTCAACATTAACCGGTGCCACCTCACTGGTCCAAAATACAGTATGTACTCCCTTCTTTTAAGACCAGTTAGCTTCATGCTGCCTGGGTTTCTTCTTTAAGATGACCCACAGAGGAAGACTATTTCTAAAACAAAGCTCAGGAATATGGCAGTCTGAAAGTAGCACTTGCACTTGAGTCATTAGCAATTATGCATCCTGCAGTTAATAGGCTCCACGTATGTTAGCATATACCTTAATCTGTATGTTAATCTCTCTGCTTTTCTGGGGAATTTCTCTATACTACCCTCCCCACCCTGACAAAACCAAAAAAGAAGTTCACAGAAGAAATGGTAGTGTTTATGTAAGAAAGACATTGCCTGATTAGCATTAGCTGTGGGCTCATTATAGTGCAAGAAAAATTAGAGGGGAGGGGAGTGTTGGAAGTAGGAGAGAAGGAAGACTGAACTCCGTGTTGTTTGCCGAATGTATTTTTCATGGAGTCTGCAAAACGCTTTGGAGGGGGGTTTGCATGACTGGGTTTTGTAATCCTCATAACTTGGAAATCAATAAGATAAATGGAGGAGAACTGAACAGCTAGTGGCCTCAGTCTTGATGATTCCAGGATAAATCCTTTTAGTAAACATGAAACTGCAGCAGAGCAGAAACTCTAAGTCCTACTTTTGATTTAAAGATGTTTACCTCCATATCTGCTACATTTATCCGGTTTTATTCTCCTCCTATCATTTCAATTTTATCTCTCTGGCTACCCATACAGTTAATTGGTAAATTTTGCATTTATTCTTCAATGATGAAGCATGTGTGTATGTACATAGCACATTAATATATGCAGACAGTGGAGACATACATATAGTTTTGCTTTTCAGTGGCTCCCAAGAAGACTTAATGGAAAATTATTGTCATCCTCTAGTCATTTTGTTCATGCTTGAAACATGCTGTTGTCTGTATGGGAGATTCACATTTGTGGAACATGCAGAGGTAGAGGAAAAGAAGGGAAACGTCATTTAGAGAAAACTTACTTACAGATAAATTTTGCTGGTGGTGCTGGTGACGAAGGAATTGTTTAAAAAAAAAAGAAACAGCATCATTAGGACTCCTTCACTAGTTAATCCATCAGAATCGGGATTTGACAAGGCTTGTTTTATATAATAAATCTTTGATTAATTTATACATTTCTACAATATAACAAGAAGAATTTGGAAGTTCAAGATTTAATATCCAGGCTTCCCTTTATATTCACAGGGGGGAAAAATACATTTAGATCTCTCATTTATTTTCCAATTAACTGTTCTTTATCCATGCATTAATATTACAGATGTCTCAAGAATAATTAAAACAGATAAGCAATTTATAAAAATCTTCACATTTCATGCTAATTACCATAATGTAACGTTACATTTCTATTAACAGCTTTTGTTCCCTCCCCCAACCCTTTACTTCTAGCAACCCTGGGGCCTTAGCCAGTGAGCATGTTATAAATCTTTGTTAAAATATGACACGAAGCTCAGAAGCTTGCAACAAAGCAAATTGGACAGTGATGGAGTTCTCCTTTCTTTACCTTCATTTCCCAACAGCCAGCCTGTTGTCAAATATGAAAACAATGATGTTTTTTCACAACTTCTCGCTGTGAAGGCTAAGAGGCTCCCAGGACAGAGGGTTGTAAGTATGGACTTTGAAGGACCACAGTCAGACCATGAGAAAGGCAGAGGAGAGCAACGGCATCTTAGAAACATAAATCATGGGCCCAGGAAGGAACTGCAGAGTTGACATACCTAGTACCACCATATTACGCAATTATATTGACAAGCAATTAAGTCCCATCTGAAAATGAGCTGGCTTGTTTGTTCCCACCATTCCTACACAAGACTACTATGGGGATTTAAAAATAACTATTCTAAGGGGAATTCCTACTGATGTTTAATGTTCAAGCCATCAAGTCAGAGAACAGAAGTAATGCCATGTGGTATTAGACGAGTTCTCCCACACCTCCGTTCCAGTCATCAGCAGAACCAAACACATAGTCAAGCTAAACAGCATGGTTATCGTAAGCAGTTTGGAGTAAGAAACAAAAACAGGTTCAAAACCCTGATCTTGTGAACAGTTTACATAGATAAAGAGGTTTCCTTCGCTGAAATATGAAACTTCATATCGGTAAAATGATGCACGTGCTCAAGTGTTTAAAGGAATGGGATAAACTTGTCCAAGGACTTGTCTAGAATGAACATGATCAGCTCCAGTGGTAGCAATATAAATGGCCAGGACGTGAGCACGTGCACACGCAGAGGCACGCACACGTGTGCACTCTTTTCTACTCCGGTGCTGCATGGCAAAGCCAAGTACTCAGGTGTTCTCTTAGTTGCATCTCTCAGCAGCCTCTTCCACTCAGCCTTTGAGCAGTAATTTGTGTCATAATATAGATAATGTATCTCCATATGTTTCAAAAATACACTCGTCTAAGCTTTCAGAAATAATAATGTAGTTTAGGTTTCATTTTGGTTTTATTGCTGAAATAGAATTTGATACAAGGCAGTGGAAATGAGATATTAAATAAAAATCTTGCTCCGGTGCCAAGTCCTGAAACCTTTTTTTACGGAGAAGAGCACATATGTGCATTTCCTTGGCTGCTACTCAGTCTATTGATTCAAAGCTACAACACTTTTTTAATATTACTTAATTTATCTTTATTTATTGCAACATTGATAGCATTCAAACTGCATTAGATAATGTAGTAGATAAGATACCTTTTTAAAACCTCTTACTGAGATTCTATTGGGACTGGCATGTAATTGAAAACACTTAATGGAATATTTCAGGGCATATTGCCAGAGAACGAACAAGAGAATCACATTTTATTTTAAAATGCCATACAAAAATCACTTAAAATGATTATAGCTGTGGTTTAGTCTAGAAAAGGATGGGTATTATAATTTACATAGACTTTCTTTCTTTCTGAAATTATTTTCTCTCTTTGTTACATTTGACAACTCACCCACTGTCTTTTCAGAAATGCCTGACATTCCTTTTAATTAAGTCGTGAGGGGCGACAAGCAATACATTTTTTAAAGATTGCTGAATGCATTGGGTGTGTTCTCAGCCTCAGGGCCAAATCCCCAGTTGGGTTGCTCCCTCAGGAAGAAATATCAGTGCTTACAAGTTCTGCCTTGACCTATTCTATGATGGTACAAAGCCGAATTGTAATACTCTTAGTTAGGGCTTGGGTTTTACTTCTGTAAGGCCACAATAATATTTAGGTCTTGGAGGGCCCAAAACTGTTAAGTTCTGAAGTTTCTGATGACAATACAGCAAAATCCAGTCAAGACACTTTTCCAGCTGGAGGTCTTATGAATTTCCTGGGTGCTTGCACAGCCCCAGACAAAAGGAGACGTCCTTCTTCATCTGTTGTAAGCAAACTGAGGAACAGAGAGTTTAACTGGGCTTTCCTATGATCACACAATGGCCTACCTAGAGAGCTAGGAATAGTCGCCAACCCGCCTGTCTCCATCATCCTATAGACTACAGAAGGACATCTTCCTGCAGGTGACTGACATCCATACGCATTTGTACTGCAAATTTACCATTTGAACCCTCCCTCAAACACTTTTGCACGAGGAAAACTTTTGCACAAGAAAAACCTTTGCACAAGAAAAACCTTTTGTGCAAGGAAAAAAACTTTCTACTAAGAATGTTGTAGTCAGGAGAAGCACTAAGAGGCATCTTCAGCTGACGCAAAAAATCTCTCAGTTAAATTCATAAAAGCAAAGAAACTCATTTCAGATCTAAATTTTCAAAACACCACCGTCTGTACACACAGAGGCAAGTATACAATGTTTTACTGATTCAGGCTCAGCCAACCTTGTGCTAGGAGCCTGTCTTCATATACATGAAGAATTACAAGGGAAATAAGTAAATATTTGGTTGCCACTTTAGGAGCCTTGTGAACTCAAACCCTTTTACCCTAATTTTGTAAACTAATATTATTTAATTGCTACTGATGCTTTAGCTCTAATTAATGCTAAAAGTATTCATGCCACAAAGACATGTGTCGCCCAGCTCTATTGCTTTCTAACTGCAGGCAAAGAATCCACCTGGGGCAAAGGATTGTGTTTAATTTAGCCTCTGTTTCTTTTGCGGTCTCCTTTGCAAGCTACATTTCAGAGGTAAACAACACTGATTTGTTTTTATCCTGGCAGTGGGTAGGAGAAACAGGTCCTTTTTATGGCCCGGCATTAAAAATTAGGGCTAAATCCAAATAAAAAGCTTGGATACAAAATTCCTTCAAACACTATGTTTTGACATGCAGCTCCAGATTAAAATGTGTTTGAGTCTTGTTTGTAACTAAGTCTTCTCAGAGGAATCTCTTGCCATCAGTCAGCCAACTTCTTAAAGGGTATAACTCATTCTTTGTCTATAATCCTGGTCCTGGACCTGGATGTACAAGAGCACAGGGATGTGACCATATATTATCACCGTATATCAATGTATATTTGCCTGCAGGTTTGCAAACCACATTAGTAAATAATCCCTTTGTAAACATGCAGCACTAACAATAAAATCTAGCAAATATTCTGAGAACTAGCTCAAGCTTTCCATTTGTCACTATCTACAAGAGTCGGTGCTGCAATCAGCTGATATTCCCCGTGGGCAGTTTTTTCCCACTGGGTGCTCAGAAATGATGAGGTTTCACTGGAGCTGTTTTTTCTTCTTTTTTGTTCTTTTGAGTCCGTTGGAATGATGACCCTAAATCTGGAAACTGAATGTGGTGAGTAAGCCATTATCACCAAAACAGAGATGGCTTATTGATTCTTGTTTTGCAAAGGTCAGCCCCAAGCATTCCCTGATGCTGAGAGATCTCCTGTTACACAGATAAGCCGAATGTGGAAGGAGCCTGCGGTGAGCAGAAATCTCCGTACCAGAATGGAGAACAGAAATCAACACACTCAGATTTCAGCCCATGGAAAATAAGTTGAACGCGTGAGCTATCTGCATTCATGGTTTTGCCGCTGGAGGTGTGGGGGATTTACCACTTGCTTGAGCAGCACCAGCCAATTTTATCAAAATCAAATCATGGTCTTCCTAGCTAATAAAAGCAAACCAGTGTCAGTCCCACCATCACTAATAATTAATGCCTCTTTCAGAATACGTCCAAATCTCTCAAATAGAACAATTTTCTAGATAATAGCTATCTACCTCTTGCAAATCCCATGCACATTCTCATCAAATGCTCCTGCCGTTGGCTTGTGAGGCAAAGTGATGAAGATTGAACAACACACAGCGTATGCTCACAGCTGGGACGTGTCAAAAGCAGGTTTTGAACCAGGGCATAGCACAGAGATGCCTAAAGCAGCAGTGATAAATATCTTCCTTATGTTTGTGATTTAAAGCCCAGGTTTACAGTGTTTGACCTCATCTGCCTTTGACAAAGTCACAGGTACCAATGACCTATTTCTGTTTATGGTGCCAAGCTGGTGTGGATGTTGCCTTGGAAGACACACTTCATATATCCTCTGGTATCTGAGGTGATGAACGCAGGCAGGATACAAGAACTAAGTAATGAGCGTGGTGAATGTGCCATGCAATTTCACATACCCATCATGGGGGTAGGGGTTTGCAAAGATATACGTGCGGTGCTGCTTGCCAACAGACACAGATTGTTTAACAGTCACCTCCAGGCAGTAAAACCGGTTGCCAGTTCAAGTGCCAGGTAATTTTATAGGATAATTATTAACCTTACTGAAGTTATTAGAGACTAGCTACTGGGAGACTTGTGAAGTGTGAATTATCGCTATCTGTCTGACCGGCAAGGATAGCTAATCCCCTCAAACATTTTATGCTGAGCTGAAGATTATCCCCCTTTTTAGATATTAGAAAAATCTTCAGAAAGGATCAAATTACACACAATTTTTACAGTTGTGAGAGAGCATTTACAAGATTCCTCTTCCATTTCTCCACCAACCACCCACCACCCTTCATACTCACCCTTCTTTCCAACAATATGTTAGGAAGACACAGTTCTGTCTCAGCCCTCTCTGATACTGCTGCCGTCTTAGTACGCCACAAACAGTGAAGTAGTGATGTGAATCTCATTATATCTTCCACAGAAAACATTTCTAAAGATGATAGCAGAGCTAACACCATGTGCTAAGGCAGACAGCACAGCTCTTTCAAGGTGCCAGAGCCTCCCCTCCTCCTCCTTCCCACCCAAAGTAAAATTTGTTGTGCTGAGGATATAGACAATTTTTTTTTTCTCTTCTTATCAAACCACTGGTGAACTACCACTGCAACGCAGTGTGGTTACCTTCCTCTTCTTCCCACCACCTTCACCCGACATTGTTCCTAATGTTGAGCTTTCAGTGCCTGTCCCAAAGCCAAATGCCACTGTGGGACATTACAAGGCTGCATCCTGTAAAGGAACGTGTGAGCAAGCAAGTTCTGCTGCATCTACCAGGGCCAACTTGCTTAAAGAAAGCATCACATGCAGATAGTACCGAGAAGGAATGGAGGTTAATCAGAGGGGAAGAAACTAAGAAAAGCTGTAGCCTAATTTTTGGTGGGTCTCCTTGAAAAGGGAAATGACAGAGTATCACCACAGCGTGCCCTCTTGCATATGGTATTCCTCACCGTTGGTGTCTCAGCCCTGCCCTAACACAAGACCATGTGTTTGCACATCCTTTCTCCCTGGGTGTCTGGCACAGTCATCTGTGAGGAACATGCAGAACTTGACTCTGTCTGCAACAATTGCACTACCCCCAGAGACACTAATGTCTTTGTTCCAAGCTCCAGCTGATGATGCTCCCACCCATTAAGCTCCTGCCATGTACCTGCATCCATACATACTGGTGTTAACAGTGCAGATGGAGAGATGGTTTCCTGATGTAAGTTACTGCCATTTCCAAACCACAACTGGCAAGTGTCTGCCATCAGGCAAAGCAGTACATTTCAAAAGTCTGTCCTTTGTTGATTTGTTACCCATCTCACGGCTACTTCCTCTTCTCCCTTCCACATGTCTCTTTTGAAATAGCACATTTCTATCGGCATGCTTTGAAGGGATGTTCCCTTGATTATCTAGCCCTTTCTTCTCCTATCCCCAGAGCTTTGTAACTGTCTTTTTTACCCCTGAGAGAAAAAAATGTACTGTGCTCTTGTCTTCCTTTTCAAGGAACTGTTACACATTAGTGCACACAGGCTTACATTCCTCGTACTGTTGGTTTCCTCTCTACCCACCTTATTTCTTGATGTAAGATCAGGAAATATCTTCTTCAATGACCATGCAAAGGCAAAAATTTGCTATTTCTGTTGCACCAAAAGAGGCAAATCTATGTGACAGTAAGGTTGCAGAAAATGCAACCACCCAGATTCCCACCACAGAGCAACTCCTGTTTTACACGGCCACAGCTGATAGAGTGACCCCAGAACTGCAAGGCATGGGGAGTCCAGCAAACATTTTCAGTCATTCCCCTAGTATCCCATGGGCATTTTTTTTGGGGTCTTATTTTGATTTGGATTTTTCTGAATGTGACACTAAATTAAATGTGAATTTTGTGTTTCTTATGCTATCTCACTTTGTGTAAGCACACTCTACTTACATACTACTTTTGTGCCAGTAATAGACACCTTAGTTATTCCAGAAACTAAGAGACAGGGACACTTCTACCAAAGCATTCTCTTTTACGGAGCATCTGGTATCTTTGCTTTATTCCCTGATTTTATCTTAAAGTTCCCGAAACGCTGACTGTCTTTTCACCTTTTACACTCTATATCATAAAGGAAAAAGAAGACTTTTGTCACATATTTTCCTTTTTTTTATCAAGGTCCTGGTGATACACTTTGTAAACTAAGAGAATGTTGGGACAGCATCATTTAAGAAAAGGTTTTAAACTACTTTTTTATATCGACGGGCTTACTTAATTTGTTGAATTTCTTGAGCCTTCTACCAGTCAAATGTAAAAATTAAAATAAATTTGTAAATTATTGTTATTTGTTTAGATAGAAGGGGAAATAAAATATTGCAGTCTCTGTATATAGAGGCTGTTAAGGAATCTATGCATGTAGCTATAGATTCTGCTTAATCAGTCCAGAGGCCATCGCACATCCAAAGCAACACTATTTATTTCATAAAGCATAAGGCTGAGATGTGGGAGTTCTTTTCCTTGCTTCCTTTCTTGGATTTTTTGATTAATCCAGGGGATGGCTTGAGTAAATAATTTCTTCCTTTTGTTTTATCGTACCCATTTTGTCCATCTCAGGTTTTTTTAGCTTGTTCACTCTCTGGAGTGAAGCTGTGGGTGTTCTTATAATGCTCTAGTGCGCTGCGACTCTGAGTTCAGGGAGAGTCTCTAACTAATTTCTAATTAAATACCACCCAAAGGAAGAATTGGAGCCATCAGGTTTTGTCCCACAAAGACTTCCTGGCTGGCTGGTAACAGGTATGAGACTTACCTTGTCTTTAATCTTAGAGGACCCAACCATGTGTTTGCATTGGTAAGAAAAAATCAAAACGTAGCTGTATTGTGCTGGCTGGGGGGAAGGGGTGGGGAAGGTCAGTCTAGACAGGAAAAATGGGTGAGAACAATTGCTTCACAGGTCTGTGCCTCTGAAGTCACCCTACCAACAGACTGATGCTCTCCTGTTAGACAAGGAGACTCTTTTACCCTTAAAGGTGCCACCTGCAGCAAAAACAGCTCTTTTCAGTTACGTAGCAAAGTATCCTGAAAATATATTACATCAAATTAATAATGCCTGATACTCAAGTTTTTATATGCCTTGCTGTTGGAAGGGAAGATCTCCAGGGAAATTTATTTTATTTCATTTATATATTGCACCCCATGATCAACTTTTAGATGAATTTAAAATAAATTACGGTAAGTATTTCAGTATGACATGCCAGCTATATCAATGCTGGCACAATGGCAGCAAGTCCCTCATCAACAAATAAAGCCAGTC
>NW_009607612.1:0-21300 GCF_000690535.1 Cariama cristata | reverse complement strand
TCAGATTGTCTTTCAAGCGTGAAGTTTCCATGAAACATCACTTCAAGAAGTAGATAATGTTAATGGAATTTTACTTGTGTGATTCTGCTCTTTAGAAGAGAGATGGCAAAGTATTAATAATTATGAAGTATATGCTAGTTTCAATATACATGTATGCGAGCGTGCCATAGCACTGTGGGAAATGGTGAATTTCAGCATTGGTACGAAAAGTAAAGTTAATATAGTAAAAATAGTGGGTTTTGGTTTTGCCATTTTACATGAGTGCAAAACTATGTACATGTCTTGGATAATGAATCTAAAATAAGGTCATGGAGTTTAAAATGTGGGTAATACAGCTATGAGTTGGGGGAAGGTATGTAGAATATTCAGTTGCAAAAGCTTGAAGACTTCTAAAATCAGATACACGCTTGGACATAAGTAAATCTGTGATGTTTTAATTTATCATTATTTTTCTCTATTTCTGAAGGGGATCAGGGAAGAAAAATTGTCATTCTGTTTTGTCAGACATAAAGAAAAAAGGATGCTGGAAATTTAAATTCTTTTTATTCTGGTAGTGCTGTAGTTAAAGATCTTATTTGCTGCTTTGCTATTAAGTTTGGGGTTTTTTGTTTCAGTTTTTTTTGTAGTTCAAACTGTGATAATTGCGTGGGTTGATGTTTGTATCTGAGATTAATTTTGGAATGCAACTTAAAAAAACCGATATCCCGATTAATTTGAAGTTCATTTTTTTTTTTTTTTAATTGTATTTCTAGCTTTGCAAGTGTGAAAAATGAATTGTTGCCCAGCCACCCACTGGAGTTGTCAGAAAAAAATGTAAGTATAACATCAAATGTAGCCATCTTAACTAATTATGAAGTTTAAATTAACAATGTGGTTACTTGGACTGCTTTGTGCGGTAACAAGTACTGAGTAGGGTCTTGCCTTTAACATAATAAAGATGTTCAACAATAGTAGCATTTTATTTATACAAATAACATTTTTGGCAAATTTGTTTAATGTTAACCTCCCAGTTGTGACTCTCTCCACTTCAACTATGTGAGCAGGCTTCCAAGTAGGGATTTACTTAGTAAGGTTTAGTTATCTAAAAGTTATTAAGCTAGTTGTGTAGGCAGCCTCTGTAGTTGGGTGGGGGACACACCTGTCACTTTCTGATCCTCCCATTTTGTGTATAGGTTTACCATATACCTTCATTTTCAGACTTTAAGTCTGTGAACACAAATATTTTTCATTAAATTACGTGATCCTGTCTAGAAGTTTTACACATACAGTTTGTTGTAAGTGCAGTCTTGTCTGGCTTAGTCATCACTCATGGACCACTTAAGAGCAGTCTGTGGACCGTAGGTTGAAGGTAAAGGGAGACTGGACTGACAGCCTTGGCTAAACAGCTGATTGAACTGAATCTCGTCTCTGCTGCCTGTTTTGTCAGCACAGAAGATTTGATGTAATAAAATGTCCTGAACCAAAAGCAGTATTTGGATAGAATGTTCCAAACTGCAAAGCTAATCGCCTTGACGAGGTCTGAATGTAATGTCTGATATATTCTAATTCTAACTAGTGCTATTGTTGTCTTGAGCTAGCATTGTCTTGAGCTAAAAGAACGATGTTAATGTGACACCAGCTTCACAAGCATATTTATAAATTCTATAAATATTTCAGAGCTATTTTTCAGTTGATTTTTTTTTTAACAACTGATTGCTATAACTTAGTTTTTAACTCTGTTCTTCCTGTATAAAACCTGCATAATAAAAAGATTACATGCTAGAGAGAAAAAAATGCACAGAAAGAATTAAAACAGACAATGTGATCCCCTAAGAAATATGAGAAACTTTTAAATTGTTTTTTCCACATGCTGTTTGGTTAGCTTTTCTGTAAGTTTATGGCTGATTTATCTAAGAATTATTTTCATGTACATTTGAATGGGAGAAGACTCATCTTAGCGTGAGATAGTTATGGTTGTTTTTACTGCCAGAAACCATAGAATCATTTAACACTAGTAGAAACCAAATGTTTCTGCTACCCAGATAAGGACCCCTACCTTTATAAAATAAAAGAAACGGAAAAATAAGGTGACCAGAATTGTAAGTTTGGGATGAGGCATATAAATAATATTTTCTTCTAACTTTTGAAGAGCATGCAGTATAGGTTGTTATGAAGAAAATGTATCTTATGCCTTTGACTTGTATTTTCCTGTTGGTCTTTGAGGTCCCTTTGCATAAATGGGATGATATTCTCACACTAGTAGGCTTTTGTCATGGTGATTTTAAAACGAAAGGCTTGTATTTTTTGTTTTACTTTACAGTATTGTATTTTGTCAACATTACAGACATGTAGTCACTACTATAAAAAAACAAATTTGAGACTGGATTACTCAAGGTTAAGTTTAACATTAAGTGTAAGTTACTTTTGTGTACTTTAGTATTTGTGAGCCAGCACTTTTTCATTAAAAGAACCTTCTAGTAAATAGATTTTCTTTGGCTTACTGATCAGTTTTAGAGCAGTTGGTAAAATTATGAGCTTTCTTTTGCTTTTCAGAGTCATACGGAGTATATGTGGTGCTCTGTCTTCCTACTTGATCAGAAAAGAAGTGTTTTCAAGTAGAGTCTTTGACAGCTAACAATAACATCAATTGTAGCTTTCAAGTTTGTGTTCTTTCTTTAAACCAGACTTAGCTTCCAATTTGTGCTGACAATATTGTAGTAATGTAAAGTATTGCAAAACTACACCACTTGGTGGTGGTACATATCCTGATTGTCAAAAATAACAAAATCAAATTGCTGCTATTGATTTGTAATAAAGTCCAGCAAAAAGCAATTTCAGTTTCATAAATATTACTGCATCGCTATTTTTTGTGCACGTTTGAGACATATGACAGTATCTCTGAATTTTTACATATCGATTTAATAAGCATGTTCATTTAAGTAGGCTATTGATTTGTAATAAAGTCCAGCAAAAAGCAATTTCAGTTTCATAAAACAAATATTACTGCATCTCTGTTTTTTGTGCATGTTTGAGACATACGACGGTATCTCTGAATTTTTACGTATCAATTTAATAAGCATGTTCATTTAAGTAGGATGTCACAAATGTCTTATATGGCTGTAATTGCAAATAGCTTTTTCTAAAATAAATCTCAATGTTGTTTGTGATAGTTCCAGTTAAATCAAGATAAAACAAACTTTGCCACGCTGAGAAATATTCAAGGACTCCACGCACCTTTAAAGCTGCAGATGGAATTCAGAGCAGTGAAACAGGTAGGCATTTTTATCCAACTGATACAACTTAAACCACTCGAAAAAATGTTTATCTCGGAACATGCTTTCAGGGAGACATCTTTCCTTGTTGAAATACCTTATGTTTCCAAAACAAATTCTTTCACTGGACTGCTTTTATTAAAAGCGGCCAACCAAATGCTGCAATTAATAGTTTCCAGAACAGTCAGTACACTAAAGCCTTTCAGCTGTTGTTCCTTTATTGGTTACTTGGTGAAGTGGTAACTGCTCTAGCTTTTCTGTGGACTAGCATCCTGTAAGCCTTCAGAGAAAAGCAGAAGGAATTGAGTATTAATTCTTAAAATTAATACTCTCCTCTGTGGAACATAGGACCTTCACAGGAAGGAACCTCTGCACCCATAGGAAAAAGAGACTTGAGGTCTGAAGCAGGTAGTGATTTGGGAGTGGATCTAGAGGTAACATGAAACCTGAGGCAGAGAATTTTCAATGTGCATTTATTCTGTTCCTCAGCATTACTTGTAAGATCGGGGAGGTCTACAGGAAGTTAAGTTCAAAGGTTTTAACTCTTAGTTGGGAAGGTGAGTCTGTCTCCTTTTCCTTCTTATGTCCTAGGATAGAGAGGAACTGGAGGGAGGTTCACTTTGTCCCTTAGGAAACATAGAAAGCTCATTGGTCCTGGTAAACTTCTTAAGCTATTAAGAGTTGTTTTTCCGGTGAGTTAGAGCAATTTTATACTCTACTCCCAGTGGATCAGGTGCTACTAAACCACAGTGCACTGCATTAAACTTGGCAGAAATTACTGGTCCTGAAGATGCGAAAGACAGGATGTATGGAAACATCCCATGATCTGAGCTGTGCTGTCTTGTGAGGAAAAATCTTTTTCCTAACTTACGTTAGCACAAGGCAGAAAATGAGGCAGGTGAGGATATCCTGCTAGTGTGTCTCCACAGGTATTCTTGGATGGGTAGGGGAAATACGGTCATTAGAAGGCTCTTCTCTCCCAGCTTCAGGTTGGATACACAAGTTCTCTCGTGGTTTAATTTCGCTACTCTAAAATACTTACTGGAATATTGTATTTGAACTCCTGACAATTGGACCAGTAGTGATTATGGAAAACTTTGACATATTTTGTGTGTAAAGAGATAGCTACATGGTAATTTTGTGGTTGTAAAATATGTTCATAGTATAAGTGAAGTATCACTACTAGTAGGGAATGCAATTGTAAATACAGATGTGCCATTCTCAGAATATTTAGGATCTGAATGCTGTGTGTACCCCGTGAATTTTTTTTCTGTAATACTGTGGGTGAATGGTACAGAAAAGAGTGTTGAAAGTCACTGGGAGTGGACTTGAAGCTTAAGAATTGGTGGGGATCAGAGAAATAATTATGATTTAGATTAATTGCACGGAGGATTATGTTTAGATGTGAAAAATCAATCTGGCTCTTTTAGTTGCGTTCCTGACTTGCGTCAGAGATGTAGGAAATTTAGAATGTGGTTTCCAAACACTGCAGCGTGTGTCAGTCACCCAGTACTGACCTCAGGCTGTAGATGTGTTTGTTGCAGCGAGCCTCCCCAGCTTTATGTGGCCACAGAGGAGAAAAAAAACCTACTTTTTTTTTTTACTGCACTGTTTGCAGTAGTAGCTACACTGCAGTGAAAGCTACAAATGTAGCGAAAGGCTTCTCTTCAAAAGAGAGAGAGAAACAACAGAAGATGGTGGTGTCAGGTAGGCTTTGCTATCTATGTGTGCCAGTAGTTCTCGTTTCATTGTTTTCGAAGGAAGAAGTGACTTTGCCTGTTGCTTTTCTCAGTCACTTCAGACTGAGAAATCCAAATATAAACCCCCCTCAATTTCAGACTTGCAGAAACTTGAACTCTTGTCTTTTTGCAGGTCCAGCGTCTCCCATTTCTTCACAGCTCAAACATAGCTCTGGATACTCTGAGGGGAAGTGATGAATGCATCGGTTTTGAGGATATCCTTAATGGTAAATACATTGTGTTTTGAATGTTATGGAAACATTTAAAGGTGAAATTTGGGAACTGTGAAGTTCTTCTCCTCTAGGGAATAAGAGAATGAAATGCACAAAATACAAAGAAAAAATTGAATTTCTAAAGGCAAAGAAGCACTGGGGGAAAGAGACATAAGTGTGGTTCAGCTGCTAGTTGTGTGGAAGTTACTCTGAAATACTGAGTAAGTCAGTATTTGCTTGTAGGCTGGGTTTCTGAAGGAGTAGAAGATTATGCACTTATGTTGTATGCCTGTTTCCCCAGAAACTTTTGAACTACTTGTGCAGATTTTGACAGGTGGACGTTACAAAGATACAAAGTTTTTATATGTTCTATAATTAAAAAGGAAGGCTAGAGGAGAGATACTGAACTGGAACCAGAGATTTGGCAGGGGGAAGGCTCCCTCAAATTAACCCAACAATTTTCAGTTGTGTGGTGGACTACTGACTGACAGTTAGTATGTGTGGAATAGAATAAGCCTGGAAAAATAGTTTAAAAAAAATTTATTTCTTTCTAGCTGGTAGTTAAGGACATGGAAGGAGGCAGAGGGTATTTTGAGGTGGGACTGCAGAATGGAAAGAGCTGGGGAGATAGGAAACTGGAAATAATGGAGGAATAAGTGGGGAATTTAGAGGCACGAGGTAAATCTGGGATTATTTTCCGGGATGGATTTACAGGGAGCAAGGGAAGGAATCTGAGGTTATTGTGGTTCAGGGGGTAGAGCAATGCCAAATATAATTTGTAGGAACTTGGTTATTTACCATTGCTCACAACAGGCTGTTACATATTTATAGAGTGCTAAGGAGTGAGTGGGTTAAAAGTGGTTTTGGTAAGGTTCTGTCTACCAGCTGGGGCTGGATTAGATAATTTTGGTGTCTCTGGAGGAATTAATATGCCTTATTTATGGAAGGAGAACACTCCGCACTCTGATACACCCATAAAGAAAGGTGTATTTCTTCCAAAGTGCAGTCACAACCTTTTTTTTCTGGCTTTGAATTTGTCTTTAATTTTTATTTTTTGTATGGAAATGAAGTTCATACTGTCAGTATTGGTATCTGTCTCCTCTGCACATTCCTTGATAACCTTTGAGTACAGTAGCTAATATCAACCATACTTACAGAATGGAGGAAATCTCAGAGATACTTAAGGGCATAGAATTTCTGTGAAACTAGATGGTTAGGTGGCAAAGAGAAACCATGAGGATGTCCCAAGTAACAGAAGGGAGGAGCGTGAGCTCCTGTTGTGCAGAGGAGTTGCATTGGAAAGAGATGTGGGGCACCTATGAGGAAAAAGCTTCAATCAGACTTGAGGTTTCTTAAACACGGAACTCAGCCTTGAGATTCAGGCTTTAGGTGACTGTGCTTATGTAGACCTGGTTGGTTTTACTTGAAGTGTGTGTGTGGGTCCTTAGGAAACAGTGTTCCACTATAGGTGTATTTGTGATCTGATCGTTGCTTTGGGTAGAGACATAGGAGTTAGACCTGCATTGTGCCACGCTGTCAAAAATCAGTCAAGTAACTGTTGCACTAATCATTAGAATGGGGGGGGGGAAGTCACATTGATAGTTATTGTTGGTCTTGTAGCTTGGTAAAAGCCTCATGCTGTTGACTTTTTTTTTTTCCAGATCCTTCACAGAGTGAGGTTATGGGAGAACCACACATGATGATGGAATACAAGCTGGGTTTATTGTAACAAAGTGTACTCCACAAAAGGTTTTGTGTGTGTCTTTGTACTGCAGATCTAAATACATGAGAGTAAATTGACACTCACACTGTAAAGCAGTTCTACAGTTATCATTTGCCTTCCTTGATGAAAAGGCACATTAAATGTTTAAAGTCTATAAATTGTTCTGTGCTTGTTGTCAATTATATACATGTCCTGTAACCAGGTAGTTTAAATAATGTCTTTCCGTGCACTGCTGAGGACAACAGCTTCTTAACTATGGAAATGCTATATATGTATACAAGAAATCAAAAAATACCCATGCATTTTAAAACTGATTTCTGTAGGTAAATGCATTTAATGGATGTTCTTGCAGAAGAACTTTTTAAGGGGGAAAAGAAGGTATTTTCCACGGAGTAACTCTTTGTTCATGAAAATTTCCATACACTTTTTAAACTATTGAATAAAAGTTTGCTATAAATGCTGTTGCGTTCCAAAATATATTTAATTGTAAATGAAGAATCTCTTATCCACAACACAAACAATGTGATTCCTTTTTCTCGCAGTATCTTTAAAGATCTTTAACTTCAGCACTGCCAAGGGACTCCTGCTCTGTACATTTTTATCCCCCCACTGTTGACAGTTGTTTATGAGTGAGCCATTAAGCTTTTGTGTAGAACTGGAAGTATCGCTCTAATTCCAAAACTGGAAGGTTTGGATTTTTTTCATCTGTGTCCCTGACAGGATATTTTAGTTTCTGAAAGTAGAAGCAAGTTCCACTTGGAGTTTGAAAACGTGTTTTAAAGTCCATTTTGGGAACATAATCCAAAAGAGTATTCCTAGATCTAGGTATTTTAGTATTCAGAGATTAAGAATGCAGTGCCTAAAGGGGCTGCTGCAGTGAGAACATGAAGATACAGTGGTACTAGATGACAAATACAGAAATAATTTTTTGTGGGTTTATCAAAATCAGATCTTAATTACGGGAGAATGAGACCTTTTAAAGGAGCAGGCCACTGCAAGGGTTTTTGTGTGCTTAAGTTTAGGAGGTATGTGCTACTAAATTCAGGGTTGTAACAACTATTTTCTGATGTCATATACATGTGTGTGTCATATATAAATCCTGCAAGGCAGCTAATATGATATGGCATATTAGGAGGAAAAAAAGAAAAGTCTGTGGTTCAAAAAATGTCATCTCTTGTCATATGTGGTGAGCTTGAAACAATATTTTTAAGACAGGAACTGTCCTTATTCAGCAGGTTTTAAGGACTTGGTTAAACTGCGAAGTGCACTTAGTGTTCTGTTGTAGGTAATTTTAGCAGAAATGTTGCTATAAACTACTTTTTACAATCCAAAATATCTCTTGTGCTTTTCAGTGTGCTTAAAGCTGCCACAAATTCTTTTTCCATGTGGGCCAAAGCCTCCAGCTTCCATCCCGTACATTTTACAGGGCTTTTATGTGCATCTATTGCAAAACATTGCCGCAAATTAAAAACTTTGAGATGACACAGTATGAGACACTTTGCTGGCAGTTTTATTTGGTTTTATATTTAAACTTCTTTCATTTAAGAAGTGAAGCTTCTACAGTTGTCTTTCACTTGAGAGCTGCGGAGATTAGAGGCTTGTGCTATGAAATACAAGCCATTTATTTATGTTTTCTGCCTTTGTGAGCTTAAACATAGGGCTAATAAATTGAACATGCAAGTGTAGACCTACTGACTATTTTGTTTTCCATAGGTGTTTTGGTCTTTCTGCGAGCTGATCTACTTTATTAAGTATCAGAATTGGCTGCTATTTTATAGTTGACAAGTTTCTTGGCTGTTTTGTATAAAGCAAAAGTAAACTGTTGTTAGAAAGCAAGCTTGGGGTTCAGTAGACTTTGTATTGTTGTAGGCTCAGGCCGGAAAGGCTGAGGGATTACCTGGCCAGGTCTGGGACAGATTAAGGTACGGGCATGGATTTTTAGGAGGAGTTTCAGGTCTACCTTCCTGCCAGCACTGTTCCAGAAAACCAGGAGCCATCCCATAGCTGGACACAGTTACTGGTACCCTATAGCTCCATACAGTGCTTCCAGCTAGTTGGCCTTTCCTGGTGTTGGTTGAAAGATGGATGCTCTTGTATCTGAGCAAAACTACATGAAGACAAGTAATTTAGTAGAGTTTCTCAGTAGTGCAGTGAAGAGTGGACACAGATTAGGAGGCAGGATAAAATTTCTAGGTGTCTTTGTTCAACAATTAGTATACTTTCTTATAATCTTGGGTGAGATCAAGCGATAGGCAGAGCAAGGAAGCTGCATTGTTCGTTATGTCTGTAAGGAAGCTAATTCTAGGCTGCAAAGCAAATGGTGCGTGTAAGAGGCCTGTGCAAGAATTTATGCTGTTTAATAAAGTAATGGGAGTCCAACAGGAGTGAGGCAAAGAGCTTTTGAGATAAAAAGGAAGGGTTACGATTGCACAGGGTTGCGGGCACTCGTCTGAGAGGTGCAACCCAAGCCCCCGTGCAGACAACGGTGCTGTCCCTGCTCTGCGATTCCCCACCTCCTTTCAGTGCTGATGGTCGGGGCAGCACCCTTTCCTCTCCCCCAGTGCAGGAGGGAGGCAAAAACACCTCTTCCTGCACTGCTGTTTCTTTGTTCTGGCCACAAAAAGATGACACCATCATGCTGCTGCTTCTGTTTACATACACGGTCCTCCACCAGTCATCCCGTTGGCCATTTGTCAAAATAAAAAAAGTAAGAACCACAAATGCAACATAGAGTTGAAAAAGAACAAACTTCATTATTAATTTCTCTCAAAATAATTTTCATTTGTATACAAATAGAGCAATTATTATAAACTCTTGGAACATTTTAATAATCTGAAGCGTGTTAGTACCTGGCTTCCTCAGCTTGCACCGTGCTAGGTACTTTAAAAACACAGTTCCTATCCTTCATGGGTTTTGACCTAAACTCACAGCCAGTTCAAAATGCTGCGTCTACCAGAAATGCTTTGCAAACAGCAAGTACTTTGTACAGCAAAACCAAACTGTAAGAAAGCCGTTCCTGAAGCATACGTGCTTGTTCTCGCTTGGACCGACACGCCGCCGCTGTGGAATGGGCTTGCCTTGTCGCTACCTTCCGAGTGTTGAGTGAAGGCACACACCCCTTTTCCCTTTACTTTTTCCAGGCAGTTTTGTGTGAAATAGTTAATTTCAAAAGCCTTACATAACTGCATAACAAAGAGGCAAGGAAGACAATGTAATCTTTGTGCTGAAATCCTTTACCTCGGTGTTTTCTTAATCTCTCTACAAGTACTCATTATGTGTTGGACCCACCGGTTACTGTAAAACTCGGCTCGCTTCTCCAGCAAGTTGGCAGCAACTTGGGCACCTCAAGGGAACAGAGTTAAGCAATTTTATTTACTGGCTAGTGTCTAAACTAGCTAGGAAAAGCTGATGATCTTTAATTGCCAACATCAGCCTTGGTAGTTCAGGACAGCAGTGGAAGAGCTGGCTATAGCTGTCAGCTGTGTAAATGTCCATTCTCCCTGTCCTGGATAAACAGCCCTGTTTTCACCAGTGACAGGGTAGGTAGTGGTCTCCCAGATAGTGTAAACTCTCCTTTACCTTATTTGAACCTCCTCTAAACTTCTCTGTGATCACGCTATGTAGCTTGGAAACAATGCTGTCATTTAAACAAAAACGATCTACCATAGTATCATCATGATGGGGTACCAATATTTTTTGGTGGAGTACCACCGAGTTCCGCAGAAGTACTCTGTTCATACGATGGGTATTACTGGCTGTAAGCAGATCAGCGGTTATACGACTGTCTTCATTTTTATCCTATGCTGTCTGCATGTGAAGTCAGTTCCCACATCATCATTGCCTTCCTAGAGTTTTCCTTCTGTAAATGTCAACCACTTGATTTGGATTTTTCTACCTAATCTGTTTTGGGGGAAGAGTCTCACATACAACCTCCCTGTACTCTCAGGGATCAGGACAGTATTGGCTGTCAAACTCCCTCTGAAAAAAATGCACGGGAGCGAGCCATAACATGGTGTTATATTTACACTTCTGCTGTGCCGTACATTCCAGAAGCCAATATTCTGGATAATTTCTACTTGAAAATCTCAAGCAAAAAGGTGAAGAGTCAATGGAGAAACTGATTCCTAGGTTAGGCAGTCTCACCAGTTGGCACCGTGGCCCTGGGCAAGTCACTTGTCCTCTCTGTTAATTTTTCTCTCTCTGCAATAGGGAGGATAGTATCTGTCATGGAAGGAGGTTCTTAATAGCATTTGTAAAGTGCTTTGTAGATGAGAAATGCTGTTCAAGTGCTCATAAATTACGCTGTGTTCATTGCAAGATGATTAGATGCATGATTCAGATTTGGTCACCCCATTTCAGGGTTAAAAAAAATAATCAAAGATCCACTGAAAAGAAATGCTATTACAGCCTTTCACTAGAAGAAACATTTAAGCCAAGTACAGCCAACTTAACTAGAAAACAAGAAATATCTGTATCTGTGGGACAAAAACCAGAGGTGTCCGTATGCAGTCCCTAATATATGGAAAACGATAAAAATAAATGTGCAATATCACTGCTGCAAAATGTAGGCATAGGCCTAATTTCACACTCTGCAAGCTGGAAATTTTCTAAGTATGACAGTTCTGTGTGAAAATCCATTTTAAGAATGAAGTCACAGGCAAGGTCGACACATCACACATTAAAATTGCACAAACCCTCTCGGCGAACTGCAAAGCAGTAAGCCTGCTTATAGCAGGTGCAAGTACTGCCTCCAGTTTGGCTGCTTTTTGTAAAAAATACCTTTTAGTTTAGTAATTTTAGACAGGTGTGGGGGCTTCCCCATGAAGACAGGCCTTTCAAGATGTATGCAGTGGACTGCATCCTCAACTGGCGTGAGCTCCACTGGCTTCAGCAGAATTACGCCAGCACCCTCTGAGTCGATAAGCGTATCTCTGTTGCCCCACTTAGAATGACACAAGGTGTATCACAATCCACAGCTGATATCCTCAAACTTGAGAAAACGTAAGTGGAAAGAGAGTATCATCCTACCTTATTTTTTTTCTTCATGCTGAAAGCAGCGTTAAAATCTCCATTGCCAGCCTATTTGAATAGTTAAGTATAAGAACTAGCTTTATTCAAGTGCTAAAACGAGACTGGATAAAGAGTGCTACCGATTTAGTGCTTATTGCTGCAGGGCCACTTTTGAGAGTGCATCTGCAACTGCTGTGTTACCGCAGGGTCTCTGCCACTGCACGTCAGATTAGAAAACCCGGGTAGGTGAATCCTTTGCTCAACTATCAACACTCTCTATGCTGGATACTTCGTCAGGTACAAGCACAGCCAAGTCCTCCCCACTCCAGCTTGTGCACAGAAGGCAGCTGTAAGACACAGATAAGACAGATTATTTTTAGCTGAGATAGATAGCCCAGTACAGCATGCTGATTCAGCACCAACGAACGCACCCGATAGCTCTGTTACAGCCACCTTCTGTGGCACAAAGCTGCTGATGTATCTTACTAAACAAAAGCAATGATGGTTCTTGCCCATATTACACAAGTTAGACAGTATTAGACGATACCATCACTGCTGTCTTTGATAACTACTAAACTACCATGCCTGATTTATTACAGACTGGAACAACTACCATTTCTGCCCTCAAACAGTAACACTGCATGACACTCAAAGGTTTTAGAGAAAGGTTATTCAAAGGGTGGGATATCTGAGACGCTAATGACAGAAGGAAAAGAAAAATTTCCAAAAATTTCCAGTGATGATGGACGACAGTCCTGATTGCAGGATGGACTAACTGATAGTAAATATCCATCGCCTTTTGTATAAAATAGAGTGCTTTCTTAACAGAAACATTCTCTACCATACACCGCTGAACTAAACTAATATTTAATAAAACAGAAGTGTTTACTGAGCTTTTGTTAATATAAATGAATTCCTCACTTTTTTATTACTTGACTGAAAAGTATTCTCCATAGGCTTGCTAGGTATAAGTGGTGCTTGAACTGGCTGGAAGCGGGAGGGAAGGCTACTCACAAAATACACCCAGCACACTAGAAAATCCTGAAGTTGGAGAACTACTGCACTAAACCATTCCACTTCAACTCATGTCAAAACAGGAATTACCAGTAAAAGCAGTCAGAAGCATTCTCCTGATCTGTACTTACCACAGGACAGCCAGTGGAATTAGACAAAGGCCGGCCGATAAGAGGAAGCTAAAGCCTGAAAACCATGCAACAGTAGCTGCATAGAGAATGTTAAAAACTGAAAGTGAGATAGTGCCAGTCACGACTTCTAAACAGGCAATGCAAGCAAACACAGCACCTGCCAAAAACAAATGGATGGATTACCAACAAAACAAAATAAAACCAAAAACGTCTCAAAGTACTGAAGTTTTTAAACTCGTTTTGAAAGATCTATCTATCTACAATATTTTAGCAAGTATGCGAGTAATAAGCGCTTGAGTATTCTATGGCTTTGCTATGAAAGCGTCTTCCGTGGGGACTCCGACAAAAGAATTGTTTTTTAAATGAAAAAACCCACAACATTTTGCTCATGGAAACTATTTTTCTGTGCTACTGTTCTATCACCATACCTACTTTCTTGAATCTGCTTATCACACAAAGTTCAAGCTGTTCATCCTCACTAACCATGTTCTGCATATCTCCATCCTTCACCCCTTCCAATTCTTCTCTCGTTTTTTCTTTCATTTTTCTTCCTCTCTAATCTTCACCCTCATATGTGGAAAAGGCTCTGATCCAACAGAGACTGCTTGTTCAGCACATAACCACCTCCTCATTTTTGAAAGGAAAGACGCAACCTTTTTCTGCACAGAGCTACCCATTGGGGTGGCAGGCTATCCCATCAGTCTCAGAGCACGTTTTCCCAAGCCACACTCATATTCCTGGGACCATAAACAAAATCACAATAGGTAAGCAGAAAAGGATGACAAGAAGCAATCCGATTCCTGCATCAAACTGCTCAAGTAGCCAAAGCCTTGAAGAATGCCAAAAAACTACAAAAAAGGAAGTGTATGTTAATGTAGTTCAGTACAAAGAGATCTTTGTTTCAGTGTATAAAGATACGCCTTTTAAAAAATAAAACCAAACAACTCAAGAGAATGCTTCTAGAAAGTGTATGCTCCCAAAAATCTGGTTACAGCAAAATAGGGGATACCAGAGCCATATTTTGAGGTCTGACGTTTTTTCCTGTGTTCCATATGGAAAGCACTTTGGAAAGTAGTATGTTATATCTTTTGGGACGCAATTAAGTAGCCACAGGCACCCATGAAGCTGGGCACATAGCTCAGGATCCAAGCATTTAATTGTTTTCAAGTGCTTTGAAGGTTGACCACCTACTGCTTAGTTTCTAAATTATTAAGTGTGACACTGCCTAAACAACAGATATCTATCTTTTTATGCATGTCAGCATCTTGTGAATGTAGAAGCACTTGTGAAATCACATCTGTGTAAATCTCGAGCATTCCTCTGCGTCAAGTTCACCATGGCCTTTATTCTTAGTGCAGTATCATCTCCTTTGAAGGTTGAAACTTGCAGTAGTTTTTAAACACAATGTTGTTTATATTACATTCAGAATCAATAGCCATTAATATCGTGACATAGGGTCATATTATGTGGAACTTTAAAGAAAAGTAGCCTTAAAATACCAGTATGTATCTGTTTGTTTAAAGGTAATCTTGCCGCATCTCTGTTCTGAAATACCCTATTACTGTACTGTTTAAAAACAAATTCTACTCACCCTGTTCACCAGCGAGAACCACTTTTGACAGCATGGATCGGAGAACAGGAATAGGCATAAAGCAGAGCAAAGATGGCACTCTTACTGTAAAGCAATGAATCAGTCATGAGACGTTGAAGTAATAAATCACCAGGATTTTACAAATACATTGCAAATGAATTAGTCACATACTTTTGAATGCTCAGTTCCCCAAATAGCAAAAGGCAATAGAAAAATCAAACTGGATGTGCACTGACACACAATTATTCAAGCAGAGAAAAATTAATAAATCCAACGTATCTGTGTTGCACTAAGACCAAATCATAAGCAAGTAATTCCATTCACTCTCCACACACTTCATCTTTTAATTAAATCCTAAATCAGTCCAACCCAACCCTGTATATTTTACCTCTCTATGACACTTTCGAGATGGTACATCCAATATCTACCAACTGCACTCACTACAGATAACACAGCAGTATTTTCATATATATTGTTGCCCATGGAACGACTGATTCTGAACTCACCTAAAAACATGAGCAGGGTAGTTTTGGCAAAGGCAGCCATGACCATTCCTCCAATGTAAGAAAATATCCCAATAAAGACAATATAAATGTCTTTGAGACATTTAGAAAGTAAGTAAACTCCTAAAAAACTGGTCAGAGAGACAGAAGTGAACGCAGCTGCTCCATATCCAATGTACACTTCATTCCAGCAGAGTGGCTCATCCAGTTCATACAGCGTAAAAAGCGAACTCCCACCAAACATCGTAAACAGGTAAGTCATAAAGGTAAAAAGTAACACAGCAATTAAAATTCTCTTTTTATAAGGGGCAGTTTTAAAAAGCATGTACACTCCAGAAAATGTGTCTCTCAGAAGTTCTTTACAAGATACTGGTGCCTGGTGCTGGAATTCAGATACGCCCACTGTATCTTCCAGAAGAAATATAATGTAGATAATATTAACGACATGAAGCAGAGATGCTGTCACAAATGTCCATGTAAAGCCTATTCCTCTTAGAAAGTAGCCAGACAAGAGTCCTGCCGATCCTGATACAACTCCAAAAATCAAATCCACCACAGCGATTCGCGTTGTCTTCTGCTTCTCATCGCGACACACGTCTGCTATAAAAGCAAAGCCTCCTCCAAAGAAAGTTGCCATACTCCCAAACAGTCCAGTGATAAATGCAACCGCAAATAGGATAGAGAGTGACAAGGAAAAATACGATATTACAGTGAGGCAAACATCAGCAATCAAAGCTCCCATTGATGGTAAAACTAAAGACGTTTTGCGTCCCTGGCGATCCCCATTAGCTACAATGACAAAGGCAACTATAAGGCTGGGAACTGCCCCAGTTAAGTCCAACTGCATATTAAAAATAGAGGCTTTTTCTTGAACTTCCTGCAAAGAGAAAACAAAAAACAATTGTAAATACTACAATACATTGTAAAAAAAAAAAAACAAACCAAACTATAATATTACACTTACATAATGATTAGCATGCAATATAATGTATAGCACAGTACATGTTTATGGATTATAAATTACATTATTATGAAACATTATATTATGCTATAATAAAATACAGTACATTACTGAATGTTTGTAAGAATGCCTTATATTACAGTAACTGCTAATACAAAGGAACTGCATATTCAAAGACTTCCACTTCTGTAATTTTACCTTCAACAATCCTCAAACATCCCTTGTTACATTTTAAGCCAGGACTTATTTCTTAAAACACAGCCTTACTAGTACTCTTGACAGAGAAGTTTCAATGGAGACAAGAGGACAATTCTTTTGAACATGCATTTACAAGAGCTGGTGCTTAGACTGTATCTCCTTCAGTACAGGGTATGGCAAAAGGACATTGGGCCTATTTTAATCTCTCAGAAATCTAAAACAGTCTTTGACCGAGGAGCACACCCCATACTCCCTGCTCACAGATCATTTTTCCTTCCAAATAATCCTACTGAGAGGGTTAGGAGAAACAATTCACTGACTAGGCACATTGTGCAAGTAAACAGACCAGAATTAGCTCTGACATCCCAATGGACAATGTTAACAATAATAACAACAATAATAATAAAAATGTGAAACACAGCATTAAAAATTACACCGACTCACAGATATGTGAATGAACTGATTTTTATAGCACTGGAAAGCCCCGAGTTCAGAAACCGTCCAAATCAGCGATGTCTCTATAGATACGCTACCGCAGGTATTCACATAAGGAACAGCAGCTAACGCGATGACAATAACTGTAAGCACCCATCATGGGAAAAATTTCTGAGTTCTTTTTAACAGAAGTAGAAAAATCAAACGTAGCTGAAAAAACAACCAATTAACAGAACACGAATGGCTGCAGAAAAAAGAACTAAAGAAAAGTCAATTTTTTAAAAAATACTATCTTGTTATGAAGCCAGCTGCTAAACGGCGCTCAGCAAGCTAATTCAGATCTTGCCGTCCGTGCCTCGATGCAGACGAGACAGCCAGCACCCACAACAGCCCCTCCAAAGACAGAAGCGCAGCAGGGGCAAAGGAAGTAACTTCATTCACACAAACCCTTTATAAGATAAACTCCCAGGTGCAGAGAGTAAAGCCACCCGCAAAGTTTTGTTCACGTTTTCTGAGGTATCCCACTGCCTTGGGCAGGGGTTGCACCCTTCCATCAGTAGCAGGTACAGCCCTGCAAGTCTTCCCAAGCCATTCTCAGCCTGTATTCAAGCCATCTATATTTCACGTTTCGGGTGTTTCCTCTGTAGCTAACACAATCCCCATTGAGTAGCGTCCATAAGATGAAAAAAACCCTACAATTTCCAGGAATGGAACTTTGGGCAATTTTAAAAGCTGCCGAATGCTTTATAAATTCATATTTATCTTTACAGGCAAAGACCATGAGTTTCTAATTCAATCTCTTCCTTTGTTTAGAAGATACCAGGTTTTACTGCAAGGGGAAAAGTCAACTGATCCTGAGGTCCTCAAGGAAAGCCCTGAAGATCCCCAGTGCTCTGGAGTCTTTTACTCTCTTCCCTTACAGTGTCTGACTACCTTAGGATTCACAATGTCCCGTCCACTGGCCAGCACTGCTGTCACCCTGGAAGGGTTAAACCCATGAAGACTGAACAAAAGCAGAAGGAAAATGATATTCTGATCTTTAACTCCTCTCCTGCTGACAAAGAAAACTCTGCCTAGTTGCAGGCATTGCTTCTTTACTAGGATCATCATGTTCAAAGACACGAGCATCAAAGAAACGTTAATACCTTAGAAATAAAACTAAATGTTATTATATATCATCTCAACCCACATTAACCATACAATACAAGCAGTATTGCCAAACCACAGTGAAGGGTAAAACTGAAGGAATAAAACAGCAGACTTGGGTTTCGTTGTTTTGGAAGTAGTTGCATAACATAAAGAAGACGGCTACGCAGCCAGGTACCACAAATGACCATAACCTTGCTGACATAAATGACTTTGTGTCTACTGACAAGAAGACTAAAAGACAGAAGCACAGGAAAACTCCATTTAGCGTTTAAGGCACTCAGCTGCCTACTTTATGTTTTTTATAAAGTCAATGGAAAGGAATATAGAAAATGATAGGTCAAACCCTCAGCTGCTTTAAAACCATGTAACTCTATTAAATAATCAATGGAACTACATAAACTGGAAGAGAAAGGTCTAGGTTTTTAATCTGCAAATTCACCCTACTCTGAAAAACTACTCACGGTGAACAGAAATAGTTCTTAAAATTACAGATTTCAAAATTAAAAGAATGAAAATGAAGAAGCAACTCACTTATGGAGGGATTAAATTAAGAGAGAAGTGTAGTGCCTGAGGCTGAACAATGTACAGGACATGATAAACTGACAGGCTCATAAAATTAAAAAATATTACTGAGCAGCAAAGGAAAATGCATGCATTGGATAATAAATAAACTAGATGATAAATAATGTTCAGTGATTAATAATATAGCTCCTTCTGAGTTAAAACAAAAGGATTATCCCAGCTAGTGACTGGAATGTTTCATCTTGTATTCAAATGACCTTCGAACTCATTTTATTATAAAATGACTAATTTCATTCGAATTGCAAGAAATAAGTAATCTAAATGCTGCAAAGACTATCCTTTTTGAACCATATTCTACTTTTTTGCAGGCTCCAAGTGATTTTTGTCTTCAATTCCCTCTAACATTTTGCTTTGAAATAGGTGAGATTAGTATAAAGCTTCTCCATTCTCAGAACAGAAGGACTTACACTGAATTAACTATTAAGGGAGGTGTTCGTCTAAAAGTTAATGCCAAACAGGGCCTGTTGGGAACACTCCTGCCAGTAAAATTTACAACATTTGTAAATGTAAGTCAGTTAGGATGGTCTTGGAAAATCCAGAACACCTACGTCACATATCCTCAGGAACGGGCTTGGGACTGAGTTACTGGATCTACTCTTCGGCCCATACACAGAACTGTTACTCAGCACAAAGACCGGGTTCCGCTGAAATTAATGGGTGTTTTGAGCATTTTACATTCTTATACTATGGTAACAAGTGTGGTACCAAAATGCAGGCAAGACATCAAAAGCTCACGCCCTACTGGCAATAATTGAAATGGAGGGAATGGAAATTTGGCAGGAAAGGGAAACAACGAAGTTCTGTTGGCCGTTATTCAAGTACTGTCTTGAAGGATTCCTGTTCTCAAATATCAAGTTAATTATACTGTGTAACCTTTATGCCAAAACCCCTGTAATGTGTAAATTTACCACCACATCAATCAGAGATGCTACCTAAACTCCAGCTGAAATTAAGCACTCCGCTTCAGTGTTTTGCAAAAAGAAATACGCAGCCTCATATCCTGAACTCTAGGTGATCGCAATTTGAAAATCTAGTTGAATTTGAGGGGTTTCTAGCACAAAGCGCAGAAACGTTTGTGAAATGTAGGTTTCTTGATGGGCTCTGCGATTAAAACTGTATGCACTACGTATGGTTTTCTTAGAGTTCCTCCTTCTGCATGACAAAACACCCATGCACAGCACCAAACGGGGAGCTAATACGAAAGGAAACACTTTGGGGGAGTAACATACAAGCATTACTCAGACAACAACTGGTTATTATCTCCAAATCAATTCCAATGGGTGGGGTACGTTACCTTCTTCGGCTGGTGGGTCAGCCCAGAAGGCACGCTGGACTGCAATTCCATTGACCTTTTTACTTTCACATTCTTTCTACTAAGATCAGCTTCTGCTACATGAGGAAGAACCTACTCCACACTAAAAATGCTGAATTATTTCTTTGATCATCTTCAATTGGAAACACACACCATTAAAAAATTTCTTTGATGTACAACAAATGAGGCAGATAAGCTCAGGTGTTCAGTCTTGTGCATACACAGCACATCCAATTCAAATTCGGGATGTGAGCAAAAATTTTCAAGTGCCACCCTTTCCGCAGCATAGAGGAACGCCAGCTGGCTGTTTCCATAACTCCATCTTCTGTGTAATTTACAGTCCAAGTCACCTACTTTTCTGTCCCTACAGTGGTTTCATGTTCCACTTAATCCAACCTAACCGCCCGTTGTTGCCAAGGATGGTTCTGTTGTCTCTCTTCTCACTTAATCCAACCTAACCGCCCGTTGTTGTTGCCAAGGATGGTTCTGTTGTCTGTCTTCCGGAAATGTGTTCCCTCTGCCATCCCCACGTTAGATAGAGCAGTGACGTGGCCACCGAGTGTGTCAGAGCAGTGCACTGCTTCAGAAAAAAACAACACTCAAAAAGCAACAAACCCCAAAAAAGAGATGAGCTTTCTGTCGAATCAGTGCCTCGATCAGATCCAAACTGTAATCTGTAACCGCAGAACTGCGCGATACAAGGGGGGGACCAACGGGGGGAAAGGGGAAAGGAAAATGGAGTATGATCACCTCTTCTGCTGGCAGCCCCTAGTTAGCTCTGCTTAAGTGTAGCACTAAAACTGCATTGAAAGGGCAATGGAAAAGATCCCAAACAACAACTAGCTATCCAGCACGCCGAACTATGAAAAAGTGCTAAAAACGTAATTGGCCATGGAATGTTGTTGTCCTGATGTCTTCTTATTTCAAGAAGGCAGACTAGCACTCTGAACAGTAAACCATCAATTATATTTGACTCTGCAAAGATCAGTTAAAATTTTTTCACATTTTCAAATTACAATTTTTTTTATTTTAATCTCCCCTGTTCTTTGCCTTTGTAATTCCTCTGAAACAAATGTATTCGAAACTAGACCTCATTCCTGAAAATTACAGGACAGTTGGTAAACTTTACATAGTCACAAAGCACACTCGAAGTCACAAAGACAGCCGATGGCTCACAACCAGACGCAGAGCCGCGACTGGAAGGAGGAGCCTTCAGTTGTGCCCGTTGTAATGTCAACCCAATGCCAATTCGAGCACGATCCTCTGATTTTCAACTCCCGCTAAGACACGAATTTATCTCAACACCCTCCTGGAGACAAATCTTTGTCTTCAAAGCGCTACAACTTTGTCTTCAAAGCGCGCAACACAAGAGCAGCGAGACAGGAGAGCCACTGCAGGTTACAAAACTTCTGCTTTTCCGTATGTAAAATGTTACGCCGAGACGGCACCTCCTGGCTGCAAGTTTATTTACAATTTATTTTTTTTTTTT
>NW_009607611.1:122821-173205 GCF_000690535.1 Cariama cristata | reverse complement strand
CAGGTAGTAATGAAGAAAAGATATTTCTAGCCACTATTGGCAAGTGAGGTGTCCAAGCGTGGAGATACGAATTTGAACATGCACCAAGAGGCACGGGATCTCATTTGAAGTGCCTCAAACTTAGTTAAAATATGCCCATTGACAGCTCTTGCCGTTTTGGATTCAGCCCAGAATGAACAATTCTGAATACTAGAAAATAAATAGGAAATGAACCTTGAAGTAGGCTTTCAGGTTTGTGTACAGGGTATACTCTACATAGGTGTTTATTGTTGTAGTAGAAGACTTTAATACTCACTTTATATTTCAAAAGATTTTCTGATTAACTGCAATTAGAGTATTATTATTATTATTATTTTTTTTTTTTTAATTAACAGAAACTATGCTGTGTTATAAACGTGGTTTTGGTCACTTAGTAAGGATGGTAAAAATCCTTTGATATAACTTTCTTTAGCTGGCATTGTACAAGTTAATTTTTTTATTTGCAATGTATATGCATCATAAAGGGATCAAAATAAACTATAATTGAAATAACTTTGTTTCCAGGGTGATTCTTTCCTCATTTATTTTTATGCATTCATTATTTCATATGCCCTTAATTAGACTGCCTTATTATAATCATTTGTATCACTTTATAGTGGTGAATTTGTTCTTGTTGCTGTTTTGGCTTTGTCATTTCACTTAGCACTTTTCCTGGGAAGTCAGAGTGTTAAATAAGTGTAGAAAAGATTTGCTTTACATCAATTTTGATTATCCTGAAAGCACTACACTGTTTAGATCTATAAACACATGCACAGATATTTTAAGCACGGAGGCAATTCTGCTAAACTTGATGAGTCTGTTTTCAAAGTTAGAAGAATGAATACAAGTTTCTAAGCAGTAAACACACAGACTCTTACTTGTCTCTGAAATTCATTCTTTCCAGAGTGTGGCTTACTAAGGCAGGGGTGTATTTTCTTTTAACTGAACTAACAGGAAAAAAGTTAGAGGGAAGCAAGGTCTCCCAGCGGCATGAACTTGACAGTTTGAAAGACGCTGCGGGTGGTTCATTTTACAGCCGATGCCCCTTCTATCCACAGCTGACAGCAGCAGCAGAACAACAGAATCTTACTGCTTAAATTTGATGGTTCATCTGTAGCAATCAGCTTTTTTTGGTTAGTAAATTGCACTACCTAATAAGAGGTTTTCATATATGATACTATATTTTGATAGCTGTCTGGTGTTACTATTAAATTATAATATTGCCCATTAAACTTTCTTACTAATTACTGAAAATTTTCTTCTGAAAAGGTGATTCCCTGCCCCCATCTCCTTTTGTCTCTAGGGAAGCTTTATTAATTTCAACAGAGAACTGCTAGTGATGTTGCTTCCTTTTTACAAATACATTGGAGCTCCTTTTAGTAGGGTCTCTCTGCATTTCTGGAAGCAAATACATAAAAAAATAAAGATGAGTTGGGTGGTTCAGGCAGGAAGGAGAAGAAACAAAATAGGAACATTGAAAATCAGGGTGAAGAGCTCAGGAAATAAAAATATCCGGGGTGGGGGGGTGGGGTGAGGAAAGACCATGATGAAGAGGAAGGAGAAAGAAAATAACAAAATAAAGCAAACTGCTCTGCATTGCCAAGGATATACAAAGAGCTCTAAGTAATGTCTGCAAAAGTAACATTTTCTACATATTGTGATGGAATTTGGGACATTTTTGTTGTTTTTGACTGACTTCTCTCACAATTGAAAAACAGTTTGCCAAGGATTTTTTTTTCTCTTCTACAGTACTTCCACTGGTCATGGTCATGCAGGGCAAGATCTATTTCTTGCGAATGGTGTCTTTCACTGAAGAAGTGAAAATGGTGCACCTGGAATGGCATACTATGTTAGCATCATATTAGCCATATGGAGCAGCGCAGAGGCTATGTAATGCTAAAACCCCAAGAACTTACCTTGTTTGGGGAGCTGGCAGGAACTTAAAAGTTCTTCTAAGGCAGCAGTAGTAAAGATCAGTTGTTAACACTATGAAAACACTAAAGATACAATGGTCCTTAAGCACCATCAAACAGAGGATGAAATCTTTTTGTCTTCGAAAAGCCAGGAGTTCCTCTGGCTCCACTTTGGGGAGCAGAGGGATCCTGATACCCAGCAGGAGCACAATACAGCAGCGTGGTAAAGGGCACTTCTGCAAGTAAAGCCCTTATACATGATAATGCAGAAGGACTGTATGGAGGAGAGGACTACAAAATTTTGTTTTAAATACCCAGTGGTAGCTGACTTTTTGCACTGAAAGAAAGAACAGTTTGGTGTGGTGTGGGTTTTTTTGGTGTTTTTTTTTTGGGGGGGGTTGTTTTTTTTTTTTTTGTCCTCTAGTGCTCTTCTACTTTTCCCATCCTCTATGTTCTCCAAGTGTCACATCTGTGCGAGGCAATTTCAGCACAGTGACAACTGTTTCCTTGCAAGTTGCAGATCCTCTCCAGGAAAGAACCATTGCAACCTCCTCTTTTAATCTCATTTTGCATCCCTACCCTCTCCCTGCTGAGAAAACTGTCCCTCCTATTTCACAAAGTCAGACTACTGGTACCAGAGTTGCATATTTTTTCTTTGAAAGAAGCGTGATTAAGTTCAAAATTATGTTAAAAATCATAATTTTGAATCATCAAGTAAAGGGAAAAAGCAGAGCAAATTTAATCATCTGACTTAATATTTTGTGGGGTACATTTTCCAGAATGAGATATTTTAAAAAAATACGCTGAGATAATAAGGCATATTATTAATAAGCAGTGATTATACTCCTGGTATAAATCCAGCATGAATGTTGCAAGGTGCAGAAGCTTTCTCCAAGCAACCTGTATTCAGCCACTGATACTTTCATAATCTCTGAGGAAGTACATAAGTAGATACGTATCTGGTCTGTTTGGTAAAATCTTTGAACATGTTCCTTGTTTCTTGGTAGCACGGACTGCCTGACAACTGCCATAAAAGTATGCAAGATATTAGCCTACTTTTCGCTACCAACCTAGGACTAAAACAGACTGTAAGGAAAAGTGAAGTAGGCCATGTCTTAGGATCTCCCAGTGTATGCAACATGGAGAACAAAGTGATGAGTCTTCCAGCACCGTTTAGAAAAGCAGTCCTTTATCAGTGCTGCCACAAAGACTGGCATCAGTACAGCAGCTGTTTGCCCTTTTCCTCAGCCTTTGCAGTTAACATCTAGAGCACACAGGGGAGAGAACATTATCAAGTGTAAAATGTGTGACATATCGCTGGGACAAGTGGAGAAGCTCCAACGATTAAATGTTTAGTGGCCCCTTGGTGGCATTACAGGAGGAGCCTTCCTGGTCTGTAAATCGCTCTGTAAAGACAAAGGAAAGGAAAGTTGTGGCGCCCGGATGCCCACCCAGCCACTCTTTCACTCCCCCTCCTTAGCAAGACAAGGGGAGAAAATAAGATGAAAAAATCATGGGTGAAGATAAAGGAAGTCTAATGAAGAAAAGCAATGGCTGCATGTGGAAGCAAAGCAAAAAAATGCACTCTACTTCCCATCAGCAGGAGATGTCCAGCCACTTTGGGGGAGGCAGAACCCCAGTATGCATAGCAGCTGCTTCAGAAGACAAATGCCTTAATAATGAATGCCCCTGCTCCCCCCCTTTCTCTTGACTTTTATTGCTGATCACGACATTGTATGGAATGGGATATCTCTTTGGTTAGTTGGGGTCAGCTGTCCAAGCTGTGTCCCCTCCCAACCTCTTGCCCACCCCCAGCCTACCGGCCTTTGGGGCTGTCGGACAGACGGCCTCGGTGCTGAGCGGGTGCTGCTCGGCAGCAGCCAACACGTGGGTGCATTACCAACACCCTCCTAGCCACAAGTGCAAAGCACAGCACTGTGGGGACTACTATGGGGAGAGTTAACTCCATCCCAACCAGACCCAATACAGAAAGGAAAGACGTTCTTCCATGAAGAGGCAAAAGGACAGAGGAGCTCTCCTTGCAGAAACAGAAAATAGCGGGAATGCTACCGAAGAGGCACCAGTGTACAGAAGCAGCTTGTGGAGTTGCGTAGAGGAGGACAGTACTAGTGGTGAGTACGTGAGTGCAATCTAGCACTAGTATAGCCAGGTCCTGCGGTCTCTGCAAAGCAATTTTTATAAGTCAATGACTATTCAAGATTTTCAGCGGATGTGCAACACTTCCAACAGTTGATGCCCAGAGCTAGTAATGATCATAAATTCAAAGACTTAAACTTCTGCAATTAATAATGGTGGCTCCTGACAGTACTGTTCACCACCCTAAGGAAAAGACAGCCGTCAAAAATCCTACGCTTATAGATACTTGTGATCAAACAGCACAATCAGGAGCAACATTTCAAGATGTGACATTGTACATATGTGGAATAAAGTTTGAACTATTCTGTGATATGGTTAGTTACTACTGGAAAAATCTGCATGTATTTATTTGTGCAGTAAGTGGCTGTCTTATTCATGCTGTTTCTTCAGTGAGTTATTTTTGACTAAAGTGCCACAGTTTCACAAAATGACCTATCAGCTTATAATAAAATGCCCTTTTAGTAAGTTACTGATGAAAGGATGTACGCAGAAAATAATGAAAAGCTACCAGGCTTCATAACACAAGTTTTCATTTCCGTTCTTTCAATTTGTTGCAAAGTTTCTAGACAGGGCATCCATAACGGTCCATGATAATTTGCCTAGGAAGCTGCCTTTGCTGTATTAAACATTTTTTTATGCAGTATCTTGTATTTCTATATCCTCCTTCATTAGTGAGGTTGAAAAATACTGCTATTGCGAATTAGTTATGGGTCAGCAGCTGCTAATTTTACAAGGCTGCAGCATTTCCTTCTCAGCTTTGTGGACATGCTCATATCTCATTCTGTGGCTGCCCGGGGTAGATGTGAGTATCAAGTAGAACCCAGAACATTGTTTTTCTTGTATCCAAACATCTAACCAATGGTTCCACTAAAATTTGGAAGGATAAATTAATTATTCTGAAAGTGAAGGGTTCTGTGTATAGTTGTCCTGACAAAAGGATAACAATTGTAAGTGTTTTTTGGAGAAAAAAGAAAACGTATATCCTAGCACTCATGGATGTGTCCAGTCTCTGTGAATATGAGAGAACCTAGTGTGGTAAGCATGCTGTTGAGAAACTACTTCTATTTATGAACAGTGACTCACGGTGTTGGTCACAAGAACTATCTCAAGGCGCATCAGTGATCTCAGGAGAATCAGAAACCTCTCCCTGTCCTCTCCCCACCAGTTCTGTAGGAACTTAACATTTTGGCAGTTTGCAACTGGTGGCAGTGACATTTTCTTGACTGCAAATCTTCTCTTTGGAAGAACAGTTCCAGCAGCAGGCTGGGTAGCTACTGACCAGGCGTGACTGCCAGAGAGGAGAGTAGAAAGCTTTTAGAGGAATACATTTTTCCCTATTGAAAGAGAGTTTCCTCCTTCTCACCACAGTTTTGAGGCAAGATCCGCACAGATACCTAGAAGCAGTTATTCTGCAGTGTCTCGCTCATCTCCATCGTTTACCTCCCAATTTTCCAAGTTCATTTTAGCCTCTATATACAGCTGCTGAGGGAGAAGTGAAATGCACACTTTGTAGTTTCTTAATGGTCAGCTTAGGTTTCCTCAACCTGAAAGCAGCAGTGCCAGGGAAAGTTCATCTCGCCCTCTTCTTGTGCTCATTTGTCTGGAGGAGCTTCTGCCACAGCTGTGTGACTTTTTGCAAATGTAATGTGTTAGTGACTGCCAGGGGAGGTGAACATAGTATTTCCTTCACATTAGTTGGTGTAAGTTTGAAAATGCTGCTATAGCCACAAAGAGAAAGAAAAAGCTGTCTGTGAAATGTTAGGAAAGAATCTGGGGAATTATCTAGTTTGACCAATGTGGTTCATAGCTGTGGGTTCAGTGGGAAGCTGATGAAAGCCAGATGTGTGGATCCAGTTATTTAGAAATGTTTCTTCTACCACAGCTAGAGCATGAGAAGGAGGGATTAGGGGACAGGAAGTCCAGCAGACCTTGCCTGTAGACAAACCCAGGAACCCCCCGGGTTCTCACTTCTGGTCTCCTGAGTCTGAGATTCTCAGGGCTTATCTGCATATTACCTTACAAAAGATACCTCATGCCCTTGCTGGGGTCTTTGTAATGAAGTGTCTATATAACAGTGAAATGAAATGTGTCTATATAAATGTGTCTATATAAACAGTGGATTGGGATTTTTTACTTTTTTGATTTTTTACTTTTTTGATTGGTTTTCTGGGAAGACCGAAGCTCAAACCTGCTTTTGTGAGGATTCAAAGGATTAAAAAGGTCATATTTCTTCTTTTATTTATGGGCTTGGTATGACTTGGAGGTCAGTTCAACAAACACGTAGGCGTATTACTGGTTCTGGACATTCTCACTGATCTACCTCAGGTTGCAAACTACCTCAAGTATATTCAGTAAGGTCCTATTAGAGATTTTAGGCTATTTTTTAAACACACAATCTTTTGGCCTGAATGAACTTCACATGAAGTTGCACTTTAGAAAGTTTTTCAGCCAGCAACTGACTATTTTCATGATTCCTCGGGGATGTGGGTTTATTGAGGACCTTGAACAGAACAACGTGATGCTTCTGTAGTTCTACTGGCAGGAGTGTGGGCAAGAGAATAGTCAAGTTCCAGTCTCTGCCACAGGCATTTCTTCCTGCTTAGGATGGTGATTTCCTCAGTCCTCACGGATAGGCTTTCTGTCCCTTTTTATAGCGAATGGTACTCTGTACAGGAACAGTCCTGTGCTTAAAGTGGAGAATAAGGAGCCATGAGGGTTCCAAAACCAAATTGTCGGGTCCCAGATGTCTACTGAGTAGATTTGTGTATCTTCCAGAAATCTACTCCAAGACATCCATCTTTGCATGTCATTCTCTTTTCTGTACATCTATCTATTGTGAATATACTCAATATTAATTAAAAGTCCCTAAACTCACAGTTGATTCCAACAGAACACTTTTTAAAATGCGTACAGGGTTGTTTTTCTCTCTTTTTCTTTTATTCTGTTCTCCAAAAAATGTAGCCAGAAAAAATAGCTATAACCAGCACTGCAGCTTTGGCTAAACTCAGAAAAGTAAAGCAGGAGTTAAAGTTGAAAACTGGATGTTATAATTAACTATTCAGATCTTTTTGTTGCTGGTGATTACCTTAGTGTTCAAGAAAATGTGTGATCTTATGTATTACGCATGCTATAGTCCTTAGGCATAATAGGGTTAGTTGAGGACAAAGTGTCAGATGTAGTGTTTGTCATTACCTTTCTTTTGCCTAGTTGCATGCTGTTGTGCATTTGTGTTGAACTATCAATACCTGAATGTAGATTTTTCTCTGATTCGGTGACTTTTAAAAAAAAACAACCAAAAAACCAACAACCTTCTTGGCATGCTTTATTTCCCTGTCATTTTCAATAGCAGAACTGAATGCAGTTTCTCTCTAGTTTTGATTCTTCTTTAAAGAAGATAGCGTGTTAAAGAGAATGGTGCAAATTCAACTATTTGCTTCTCTTTTGTAAATGCTGGTAATGTGTGTTATTAATTACATTGCTATTGTATGGTAATTTTTCTTTTCTGTTCAGTAGCTCTACTTTCTGTTCCATAAAGGTCATCTTTTTACTAGACAATAATCTTAAATGTCATGCTTTCCAATACGTTTAACCAGTTCATATCTAGGTACATACTTCGTGGAGCAGAGCACTTTGCTAAATGAGTTTCAGAGATTGGCAAAGTAATTTAATGCAAAATAAATTGAACTTCAGTATTCTTCTTCCTATGCCTGTACCTTGCTACTTTGATATCATCAGCCAATTTTGAGAATACATATAGCTGATCTCTGTTTTCTGTTTATAAATGTGGCTGATGTACTTTATACCATAAACCAGCGCTTAACACAATGGCAATGATTTAACAAAAAGAAACCTTTATGCCTGAAAGCCGTTTGCCTTCTGGCATTCTCTTGGGATTCCAATAAAACCTAGGGAAGTGAAACAACTACCTGCATGTTTGAGTAGATCTGTAAATGCTGAGGATGCATGTGTCTGACCAGAGGCACTTATGTGTGGTGGTTATGTATTTTTGGAGCAGTGTTTTGAATATTTCATAGTAGTTCATTTAGACATATAGGTGTAGGCATGCAGTGCACACCATGGCAGAAAGTGACCTGTAACCTCTACAACATTAAAGGCTTTTAGTGCGGAATTTAACCTAGTATTTCAAATACTCTTGCTCTGTGCTGGATGTTCTCCAGGGAGAATACAAACTTGCCGGCATTTTGTTCCTATTCTCACTCTTTTAATTTCCATTATTGTTCCAGACTGTTTGCATTTCCCTTAGATGCTTGCCATTTTGCCGCCTTCTCTTATTTATAGAATCATGGTTTAAAAGGCACTAACAAGGGGAGATGGGAAGGCTTCCTCGTACCTCGTAGGGGAATAATTTACTTCATGAAGCAAAGAGTTAAACTGTCTTACACAGCCAATTAAGTGTATGCTATCTTTTACTATTCATGCATGCCCTTCTGCAGTTAAATGTAATTAATGTTGGTAGCGTATGTCGTTCTTGCTTAGTGACCTGGGCTCAGACTGTGACACATTCAGTGCAGCCTGACAATGAGGGAAGAAGACCTATGTATATACACAGGTGTAAGACAGGATTGTTGAAACTGAGATAGTAAGGTGAAGTTAAAGATCATACTGTCTGCTCGTCATTTGCAAGCAGATAAAAATCAGGTCTGGTAACTCTTGCAAGGTCCTTGACCAGTCATTAAACTACTTGCCTTAAGAAAGACCTGCCAAGTTGGCAATTAATGATACTTAGTCTGGTTAAGAATGTTTTAAAATTAGTCGTGTATGAAATTGTGGTATAAATTTCTTTCGCCTCCCTACAGTTTCTGCTGGTTCATAAGTGGTGAATCACTGCTGGTCTATCCTTGAGCTGGAACTGAGCTTATCTGAAATGATGCTAAATGTAGAGATGATTTTGCACTTTCTGAGATTTGAAAATGTGTTGCCATCTTTAAAAGATATATGCTGAAATATGAAGCAAGAATATACTTTAAATCTATTTTGGTTTTGGTTTTCTGAGATTACATATGTATATGTAGCCACAAAAATATATGTATCTATGTACATATATGTGTACAGTATATGTATTTTATAAAATACTTTGCATGTACACGATAGCTATTATGTACCTTCCTTGCTCTGGTCTGAATTTCAGGGTTGTGTTTCTTTTCTTGTCACTGAAAAAACTATTTGGTTGACTTTGAGAAAAGCATCAACAAAAACAATCTTGCCTTTTGACACCATTTTCATCTGGTTGCTTCTTGGGGTCTCAAACACAGTAATACTCATTTCCTTATTCCTGTGTATGAAATATCATAGACTACCAATAGTATTTACTGGCCTTAGTATCTAGGAACCTGAATAGTCAATGAGGGCCCTCTCTTTGTGTGAACACAAAACAGAGATGTATGTAAGCCGTTTAGGAAAGCAACCAAAGGAATATGAGGTAAGAGGTAACAGATGGCTATGGACAGATTGGAGGAGTACAAGGGAATGATGAGACAGTATTGACCAGCATGATAAGCAATAGTTTTCAGCAAGTTGAGAAAAAAAGTGTTTTGGAGACATCTCGACAAAGCATATTTTAGTGGACTCTGCTTGAAAATGTTTAGCTAGTAGACAGCAGAAGCTAGCATTATTGGAAGGGCTGACATCACCATAAAAAGTGAGAAAATACATTAGGTGTGAGATGAGCAGTAAAGAGACTTAAAAGTGAGAACAAATTTTATTGCATGTGCCAAAGGCAAAGAGGAGCGAGGTGGTTAAAGTGAATGACAAAGGAAAACAACCTTTGCAACAGGCAAGATTGTGTGTGTCAAGTATAGAGAAGAGGGGGCCTGTAACGATGGATCTGATGAGAGCTTTGGCCAAGAACACGAGCTGTGTAAATGGATAGGAAAAGCTATGTCATAGGTTATGTAGAATGAATCCACTGAACTGATACATAATTGGGATTTGAGAGACTGAGCTGAAAACGTCATCCATGTTGTGGTTTGCCTTACAAGCAAGACAGTGATATTGTCCAGAGTGATTAGAAGAGGATATGGAGAGCTGAGATAGGGGAAGATGTTACATGCTTTATTTTACTCATTCTGGTCTTAAGCAAGATATCTCATGGGGGAGGAAGAGGGAGAAGGACTACAAGGGGGATGTTAGCGTTGGAGGGAGAGTGTTTAATGGGGACAGTAGAAGGCAAGCCAAGAGCAGAAATGGTAGATTTATGGATCATCCACTGGGAATTTCTGTTCGCTGATTTTGTGCAGAGATAAGGCATGGATGGGAGGAGATTAAGGACAGAGCTGCTTTGAGTTCCCCACAGGAAGCTGGTGAAGGACGTGGCTACTTGAAATTTGGCATTTGTTGCATTAAGAACAACTTTCAGCATAAAATATCCATGAAATAAAATATCCAATATATTCACATGTATTTTATCATGTATCTACAATGTGAGACCCTAGGATATAGTATATTTGGAGATAATTTTCAAAAATGGTTGACTTTATCGCCAAAAACATTTGGATTGGGGCAACTTTTAAAAGACTGCTGAAAATGATTTGGAGTAACATGTGCTTTAGGAACAATGATGACTCTGTCAGAAGATTACAAACTTGCTGGGGTGCCATATTTTAGATGAGAATAAGCTCTAACTTCTTGAAGACAACCATGAGAACCAGAAAAATGAAATTCTTTCCAGATCATCCTGTACTGCAATTAACTATAGATCAAAACTTTTGTGTAAATTGTATTCGTAGCTGAGTAAAAACATATATATAGATATATATTTTTAGAGGTGATAAGCCCTTGTTCATTCCTCTCTTGGATGATGATTTCTGTGATGCGAACTTCAAAGAATACAGAAGAGACCACAACCTTCCCTGGGATTTCAGCCATACTCAGGAAGACAAGGAGTACATAGAATTCACTTTATTTTTTTAGATTTCACTGATTTCTAGGATCTAGATTGCCAGCTTATGTAAACTAGCACAAAGCTGTTGAAATGAAGAGTGCAGGAGAACTGATGATGTACATCAAAAACTGTGTTTGGTGCAGAACTTATGTTAAAAAACAAACCAGTTATTGTTCAGTTGCTCAGAGAATTTCTTTTGCTGTGTGAGACTTAAATCTAAGAGATTTTTTTTGTGTGTGTAGAAGGTCCCAAGTGACATCTTAAAACAAATACACGGAATAATAACTTGGGGCATAAGATTAGCCAGTTATTGGAGTCCCAGACTTCATCATGGCTAGACTAAGGAAGTAAATTCTGTTCAGTAGTCTAATTCGTACAATAGCAGCTCAGTATGTTGAGAAAATCCTAAGTGATATTTCCAATTATACTTTTTAAAGAGTTTTTGTCAATAAATAAAAATAAAAGCATAAAACTTCTGAAAAATAAACAACAGCAAACCCGAAACAGAATTTATACCAAATCTTAGTAGTTTTTGGAAGATAAGCTAACTTTTTTGAGTTAGTGACTAGAAAAAGCCCCACATCTTTGATAAAGAATATAAGATTCCACGTTCTTTATGCAGCTATTCTTTTATTTGTTTTGATAAGTTCTGCTTCAATAGTATACTGGTGAATGGAGTGTAATTTTTAATTAAAAAAAATTGAATAACTGGAGTCTTTGAATCAGAAGGGTTATGCAGAGACATTTATTTTATTGTTTGTATTTGCTTTGTGTCTTATTTTTTGTACCAGGGATTTTGAATTATTAGTGAATGCTGTGATGGGCTAGACCGTGGTCAGTACTGCAGAACAGTATGAAAGGGCTCTTTTAATATGGTCTGAAAGGAGACCTGAAAACTTAGAATCTGCAGGGAACCATCACTGAGCTAAAGCTGGAATTTCTGGCTTTCTGCCAGACCTTTCCCTCTGTCTGACCAACCTCAGGGTCAGACAAGGAGGGATCTCCAGGTGGCTTAGTGTCCTGTTTTTTCTTCTTTCTGCTCCGTTGTCTGAACCATCCTGCTGTACAACCTAAATGATTCAACCCTTCATCCAGAGGTTGGGCAGTATATAGAAATAAGGACACAAAGAGCCAAAAAAAAAAAAAGAGAAGAAGAAAGCTTAAAATGCATGGATTTTGCTGGCAAAATCAACAGACTGAATTTCCCCATAGCTTTGTAGAAATGCTAGCTGTAGGAGACCTCTGGAGGTCTGTAGTCAAATTGCCTGCTGAAAGCAGGACTGTTAACCAGCACTACTTCAGGTCAGCCAGGCTTTCATTGATGAGATGGTTTCATACACTGGAGCACTGTGCGCTCAAGGAAATTTTTTACAGAAAACACAGCTGCTTCTTTTTTTTTTTCCTCTATCTTTCCTTCTCAAACAGCGTGCATCCGTGACTGTACTCTGGCCATGTATGCTGCCCCAGATCTGTGATTCTGGTCATGCCATAGCTCTGCTATCACCCAGAGTCTTCCAGTTCTGCCTGTTTATTGCTCAAGCTCTGTGCAGTGCTGTACAGCTGTTTGAGAAGTCTGAATGCCCTTTATCTGCACTGCTTCCTCACTTACTTCTGTATTTAGATACCATCCCCTCATGAACCTAGCTTAAAGTTTTCTCCACTTGGTAGCAAGCCTGTTTGCAAAGATATTCTTCCTCGCCTTATCATACGAAGTCCGTCTCCTCCTCTCAGTTCTCAGGACTTTTTATCATTTATCCGGACCTTCATCTGAGATCATCCAGTATCTCTTGTCTGGAAACATGGGACTGGGGAAGGAAGAAGAAACTACACTGGATAGTTGATTGAGATTGAAATGTTACTTTACGTTTTCACAGCCAGACCTTACCATTACGATAAGGCAGTGAAATTCACCTGAACACAGTGACCTCCTGCTGTGTCCTTAGGGCGTAAGTTTCATCAAACGGGCTAAGCAAGGACTTACGCGGCTTGCAGCGGCTTGTATGAGGTGTTCAGAAGTTAATGAACTGAATTAATTCTAAGAAAACTGAAAATAAAGTCTCAACTATATATAGATAGAGAGATATGTATAGATAGGTATATAGCTGTTGGAGAGAACATTCCTGGGGAGGAAAAAGAGTTAATGAGGCATTTCAATGTCGTTATATAGAGCCGTATAAATTTCAGCCACTTAACTTTAGCAGGAATATCCTGGAGCGTTTGAAGTGTGGTGAATAATTTAAAATAAATAAGGTCAATGAAGAAGACCCTGTTTGCCGGTCTGAAATGTAAATTCTGAAGACCCTTTAAAGTTTTTGCTCATATAGGAAAAAAGAGTAAATGATTAGGTCTTGCATTTTATAAACAGTTGTGGTGAGGACAAGTTCAGTTATCTCAGCACTGTGTTTGATCTTGATCTTTCAGCATGTGGTCATCTGTCTTTATTGCGTGAAAATTTAACTGATTATTTTTTGCAAACATTCTTGAAAGTGCATCCAAGAGGGTTTATGAAGACCAGATGAAACTTGTTAGGATGGTTTCTTCAGAAGCAGTCTGTGTAAAATATTATTAAAGCTGTTATTTCCTGTTCCAGCATTCCCCTTGGCTTTAGGAATAGGTAAAGTTTTTATGGTGACATTTGCATTCTTTACTATTAAATAGGTGAGTTTGTTCAACAGTTTTACTTCAGGGCAGGTATTTGGCAAATATAGTAACTCTGGCTAATTGGACCGGATTCCTTTCTGAAATTTTTATTGCCCATGCAAGCATAGTGTGGACACCTGCGGTAAAATTTAAAGTACATGTAGTAGTAACGAGAAAAAAGGTCATTTGTGAATTTTCAAATTTTTTTTTTTTTTTTTTTGGTAAGTGTATTAGTAATCATGAAAACACTCTGACAAACTTCGTCTTTTGGCAGCTTTTGTTGGTCAATAAGGTGTGGTTATTATGAGAACTCTGTAAGGGTTTTCTCACTTCTCATTTGTGTCACATATGTCACCTGACTGCAATAGACCAAGATACTGTGCTATGAAAATCATGGTAAAAAGTGAAGTGTAATGTACATTGGTGCAATGTTTGAGTTAGATTTGATACCTCAGTCTGTCTTGTGTATCCCTTTATTAAAAGATATCTGAGAGGTAACTATTACCATTGAATTGATAACAATGTCTGCCTTAAAATAAGGGAAACTAGATTATTCAATCACAGTAGCTTCAGTGTAGGAAGTGAACAGCACTAGCAAGGTATTTGGTCCAGGATCTCACTATTGAATTGTTATGGTCTCGCTTCAGAGTTACTCATGAGTAAGGCAAAAGAACTTGCCACACGGGTATGGTTTTGACCAGTACTCATCTCATTTCTTCTCTACCTTTGCAAGAAGGCATAAGGGAGCTCAACAGAACTCCACCCATCTCCTTTGCGGTTACTAATGGTTCTGGTGATCTGTGTGGGAACACCAAGAGGGCATACGGTGTGGCGATGTGTTGGTCACTGCGTGTCTGCCACAAGTTCTAATCCTTATGAATTGCTGGGAGAAAAATCAATCTGACGGATGTTCCTCTGAACTGGCCCTGGGAATTACTGAATGTCATTGGCACACGTGATTGCGCATCTGACCCAGGGTTGAGTAACTCTGAATTTTGTTAACTCATGAGAGCACTCATGGAAAAGACATTCAGAAGTCTCCTAGGCTATCCAAGTATCCCAAGCCATGATCAGTTATATTCTGGCAGATCTCTGGTTTGTTACTGAAAACCACCTGTTCCAGTGTTACACTCTTCTTACAGTTAGAAAGTAAAAATCTTCCTGCTGCAGTTTTAACACATCACTTATCACTCTGTCTTTCATGGATGTCTCCTCCTATGTTCAGCAGCCAGTTTGGTATATAGCAACTCACAGACACATTCTTGGTGTCCTTTTTCATACATTAAACAATCCTCACTGTCCATGTTTCCATAGTGGTTGTGTTTTCTAGAAATCTGTCTATGCAGTTGTTCTGCATCATTTTTCTTGGAGTGTGATGCCCCAAACTGCATTGCAGACATCTCTGTTTAGAGAGTATTACTTCACATGTCTCACTACCTATAATGCTATAATTCTGTTATGGTGTTTTATGTTTATGCAGCAGTAAAATAGGTATTCTTTACTTGAGATCCTCTCCTACAGAAATGCAACTGAACAGGTGGTTCCTCCTCCTGCATTTGTATAGTTCGTTATTTATACAGTTCATTATACAGTTAATTATCGAGATACCCAAGTATCTTGCATGTGTTCATGACTCCTGTGCTGCCCTCAAAGTGTAGATTGGATCCATCTTCATGTTATAAACATTTGAATGTAGCTGCCTAAATGTACATCGTATGTTAGCTGGGTCACTAAATTCCCAGTCTACTCAATGGAGCCTGGCCAAATGGACATGTCTTACTGAGGGTCAGATGAAGGGTCTCATTAAAGTCCCCAAACACCAATGACTGTATTAACTTGTCCTCCATTAACTGTAAACATAATTTGTTTACAGTCTGGACCTAAATCCCATTCCATCTCTCCAATTTACCCATATAATTTTGCATTCTAATCTTGTCTTTGAAGATACTTGCAGTCTCTTAGAGCTCAAAATCATCGTTGAATTTCATAAGCGTACCTCCTATTCCACTGTTGAACCCATTAATATAAATATTGAATGGCATTGGACCTGAAACACAACCCTGTGGAGCCCTATGCAATATGCTGCCTCTTTTGTGATTGCAGTGATTGTTTTCTGAGTGTTTCTTGAACTAGACAGCACCTATGTTAGTACTTTAATAATTTATTTAAGCCTGCTGTTGAAAAATGCTTTGCTGTTTTTTGGTTTTGCATCCTCAGGTTTATGAACTCTGTTACTTTACAGTGACATCAGAGGAGCCATCCTATTCCCCTCCTCCCTGTACTAGCTGCTGTCTTTACCTTCTGTATCAAAAGCTGACTTCAGTTTATTCTGAATTTTTCGTGAACAAAATGTCCTGATGTATTTCTTTCTCAACTACTCCCAGATGTGGGAGTAGTTAAAATACACGTTATTCCAGTCCTGTACTCTGGATGATTCTGCCAGTTGTTTCAAAAACTCTTTTCTCCCTAATTTCCCTGGCTTGGTGGTTTGCAGTAGGCCCCCACCATGGGAGTGTTCATGCTTTTTTCATCTCTAATTTTTTTTCATCTCTAACATTTCATGGCAGTTTCCCCAAGATCTGGATTTCCTTATGGTCTGGAACTACATCAATTGTATATATTCTTGATGCACAATGCAGTACCCTTTTCCCACTGCCAATCCTTTTGAAAGACCAGTACCTCTTTATATTTGTATTTTAGCCACATGGGTTATCCAAGTCTGTGTTACTCCAATTAAGTAATAGTTTCTTTAGATATCTGGCTTCTCCAGTTTGTTTCCCATACTATACTGTGGGCACATAGAACTTCAGTAGACTCATTCACTGTTCTTTCTTTATGTTCTTCTTAGTTAGTTGTTTTCAAATAGCTTTTAGACCCTTCTCAATGTCATTCCTCTTCATACGTTTTGTTATTTCTCTTTGCCCCACAGCAATCGTCACTAAAAGTATTTTTCAGTTAATGTAACAAATCAGTACGTAAAGATGTTTTCCTCTTTTTCATGAGGTGAGCTCCACTCCCATCCGTTTGCTTACACAGCGCTGCCCACTTGCTAAGGAAGCCAAATTTCTCAGCATCTTCAAAATCTAAAATAGAAAAATATCTCATCAGAAATAGGAAGACTTAAAAGTCTTTTTGTTTATGGACCTAGGAAGTTCTTTCACTGTTGCTGCAGTGGTGGCACTGACAGTGGTTGTTTTAAGAGTAAGTTGGCATCATTCACTGTGTTTCTGCTCCTTAGTGCTCCTAAACTGGAGCCTGTTTGTGTTGGAGATGAGACTTTCCCAGCCACTTTATGTATTGCATAGGACTGGAAATCTGTCTTTCAGATGTCGCTGTAAAATGTACTTCTTTGATTTTTCAGTTACATTTCAGCACATATAATTTCAGTCAGCACTTACGACAGCGCAAATAAGAGCCCTGGAACTCTTAACCCAGGCTCCTTGTACTGAAACTGGTTTCATCAAGGGTTTAGAAAACAGCCATGCTTTGATGTGGCAGACTGAGAATTGCATCTCATTGTAGAATTTTATGATACCAGGGTTTCATAAATATAAGATGTGGTGTTACAGCTAGAATACTTGTATCTCTGAGTATTTATTTTCCATTTGAGTAAATTGATTTTACGTTGTTCTGATGAGGTCACAGTGCCAGACTTTAGGTTTGCTTGATCTTAGGAGAAGCGGGTGTTATGCTAAAGAAATTCCACTGCACTTGGGAGGGTTTGAACCTTGTGGTTTTGGCAACTGTGACTTTTGGCTTGCCAGCAGACGTATGGGAAATACCACAGTATCTACTGTGAACAGCAGTGAAATAGTTAACAAAGCCGACATTTAGAACAGCTGGAGTTACTTCTCTGATGTTGCCGTCTAAAGAGGGGAGTAGGGCCTTGAGCATGGACCTCCATGATGGCAAGGTGGGACCACAGCCAGACTCAGCAGTGTTCAGGCCCTTTGTAGAGGGCCAAATTACTTTAAGTGGAGAATATTTCTTGAAAGCTGGATAAAGCAGAGGTGAAATTGTAAACTATAAGCAAATATGTATTTCATGTTCTTTTCTGGACCTGATGCCCAAATAGTTTTAAACCACTTTAATCTCCTTTCTTATATGTATGAAGTCCTGCCTTTTAGCTCATTTGTAACACACCAGCTTTTAGTTTCAAAGGCTCTATCTCAGTCTTGGGTTTTGGCCATCGCTTGGGAATCTCAGGTTGAGAAATTGTGTCATTTTTCTCTTTGAACTGCTTAGTTCACCAGTGCTAGGAAGAGTTACACAAAGTGGGGGCCTTTCCCTTTTCATGGCTCAAAGGGTCTGTGTATGCTTATGACACATCTAATCAAATGGAATTAGTGGGAGGATGCACAGTGTGGTTTCGATTCCTATTAGTAACAGCCTGAAGGATGACTTTCCTGCATGATCTCTGGTGTTGACTATGTTATTTAAAGACCTAATGTTCTGTCATGTATGATTTATGCAGCAGAGGTGCATTTCTATTATATTAGATACAGAGGAATATTAACAGCAGTAAACTGCTGCATTTTTACATTAATTTTTTTGCAGTGATGAAAAGAGATATCACAAAAGATCAAGATCTTTGAACAACCTTTTTCCTACAAGTTTGGTTTTTATGCTCACAGAATCATAGAATCAGAAGTATTTTAGCTGAAATGAATCTCTGGAGGCCATCTGGTCCAACCTCTGCTCAAAGCAGGACCAACTAGATCAAGTTGCTCAGGGCATTGTCCAGTTGGATTTTGAGCATCTCCAAGGATGGCGATCTCAGCTTCTGTGGGTACACATTGCACTGCATGATCGCTCCCATGGCAATTTTTCACCCCGTTATATTCAGTGAGAATGTCCCTTACTGTAAATTATGTTTGTTGCCTTTTGTGTTATCACTGTGCATCTTTGGGGAGAGTTTGGCTTTCTTTTCTCTATATCCTCCTGTTAGGTACCTATAGACAGTAGTAAAATACCTCCTTAGCATTTTCTTCTTAAGGCTGGAAAAAAATGACTTCCTCAGTCTAGACATTTTGTATGTCATTTTCTCCAGAAATTCATTTGTTTCTGAGACAAAAGTATAATATAATGCAACTTAAAAAATTTATTTTATTCTAAAATGCGCAAAAGAAATCCTCCAATGTAACATACATGTACTTTGAGGGATAGCCCTTTGTGATATAGTTTGGTTGGGAATTGTAGATTGCTGTTGTGTGCATTTGGTTTTTTGTAGAGCATATATGTTAGTGTATGCTTTTGAAGTTTCTGTAGATTACTATAAGTAGAACTTTAAAAATTCCTGTAGCATTGATTATAATTTTTGTTGTAAATAAACATGAAAATATTATCACATGGAAATCTACAGTACTGTGTTATATCCATCTATATATCTACAACAGCATGACATAAGAGAGAGAGAAAATAGCCCTGTCCTTGGAGTATTATCTCACCAAAAGTACAGTATCACCTGTTGATGATTACTTCTGTTCAGCTTGGAGAACACAATCTTTAACTAGCTTCCTCAGGGTGCTAATGAGTCAGTGCTACTGTTGGGATTAGCAATGAGAAATTGCTGTGCTCTCCTTGGCAACTCTTGCCCAACTCTGGATCATTTGATGTCAACAGAAAAACTGAATTCTGCCCCCACCACCAAACCCGATGGTGGGCAGGAGACCATTCCACTAAAGCATCATGCAACTCTGCTAGAAAGGTGAGGAGGCTGCTGGCTAAGGTGCATATTTAAAGAATCTGGAGAGTCTGCTGACCAAACTAAACCCCTTTGGCACTCAGGTTTGCAAATTTAAATTACAGATAATGGAGACTCTAAATTTCACCTTAAACATAGATGCTGTTGTTTTCCAAGTGACGAAGTTGCAGGTACCCAGAACCTTTAGGCTAGGCTGCCTTCCGTAAGGCCTTGCAAACTAGTGGCTTGTCAGGGAAGACGGTAATTGATGCTGTCCTTGAACCTGCTGCAAGCCCTTGGTTTTGGCACAGTTTATTACTCAAATATGAAAGCACCAGGAATTAACACACAAACTTGCAGTTCCCTCATCTTAGCAGATGGCCAAGTCCGGAGACCTTCTCCTCCTGTTGTTTCCAAGTTCCTGGAAAAGAATATTCCCCTTAATTTTTCTGTGGTGTTTGACCTGACTGTTTTTGCTCTGAGCCCCTGACCAAATGAAGTCCAGAATAAATATACTTCCCAGGAGATATGAGGTGGTAGATTGTATCCAAACTGCACAATGCCCTCTGTATATGCATAGTCGTGGGACCAAGTACTAGTACATCAGCCGAGGTTTGGTCCTCCTCATGGATCACAGCCATTTCAGAGATGCCTAACTGGTAACTGTGAGTTACCCACTCTCTTAACAAGGAAGTATCTTGGTATCTGATCTGCTGATTTCTTCTGGAAGACCTGCTCATTTACAGATTATTTTTTTTCCCTACTTGGAAGGAACTTTATGTGTACTGGATACTCTTTGTCTTCTAGCTCTCATTAAAAAAAAAAAAATTAAAAATTCCAGTTCTCTCCTGAGCTCTTAAACTTTGCTGGAGAGTATACCCTGTTGTGGTATCCAAATGTGAATCCTTTCAGTGTGAAGTTTTTGGATCCTTTTTCATCAAAATTTAAATATGTCTCTGGTAAGATACCTGTTTCCTACATATTAGGTGAAACAAATACTTGCATGTTTACAGTAAATGTTATCTTTTTAGTAATACATAATGAGATATTAACTGTAACTATTATTTTCAGAGTCCTGATACTCAAATATATGGGAATATATCTAAAAACTATGTATATGACGATTTTTCTGAGCTCATTCTTTCCTACTTTGCTTGCTGAAGCCCAGTAAATTTGTAGTTTTGTTTCATCGCCGAGTGCTGCAAAACTCAGATTTTTAAAGAACCCCATAAACGCTCATTTCTCAGAGCCTTTGTCTACCTTTGCTGTTTTGCTTTCCCTTGTCAACCATCTTCCTCAACATCTTCTTTACAAATTGTCACTTTTATAATGCTGCCAGTTTTTACTAGTGTTACCTGGTTTTACATTCTCCTTCGCTTTGATAGCAGCTGCAACAAAGGCTCTCAGCAGCTCGTGTTGTGAGACCCCCTCTTCACTTTGTGCCATGAAGGACAGGCACGTTGGGAATCAGGCATGGGAAGTACCGCAACGAGTGGAGCAAAATGTTGAGCTATCGGAAGAGAGGGACTTCTGAAGTGGCCTCTTTGCTTACTGAAGGGCCCTGTCGTGGTGCCCTGCCTGAGAGCAGATGAGGAGTAGGGAGGAGACAAGCTGAAACTGCAGTTGCTTGTCGCCAAACTCTTCTCAGTTGCTCTGTTTTTCATGCCTCCAGCCCAGCTGTAAAGCAATAATTAACCTGAGCCTTTTAATTTCTCCCAGTTGGCTTTAAATTAACTCTGTTGTTATGTTGCGTGGAGTAATCCTTCAGGCATCTATGGGGTGTGCTACAATTTAAATTGTTTATGAGTGCATGGGTATTTACTGTTTGGTCAGTATTTATTTTACTATTATCATAATATTCATGATTTGAGGGATTTTCATGTTTGTGGAGAAGCCATAATAATGGGCCTTACTGTCTTAGATACTGTACATACAGAGAATAAAAAGCAAAACCCTGGCTCTGTCAGTGCTGCAGGAAAGTCCAAAGCTCTTTAACAGTACTCGTGGCCAAACCTCCTAATGTGAAATAAAATGTGGTAAATTAGTTTGAAGAAATTTCAGATCAAAACCCTATTGTTAACAGAGCTTTGTTTCTTGAATAGATGGTTGCTTGTTTAGAAGTATTGAAATGGTATTGTTTGCAGTTGTTTTCGGTACAGATAGCTCTTTTCAAGGCAGGAAAATTTTGGATTTCTTGTAAATGGCATTCTTTAAATAGTTTGTAATAGGAAAGAGTCAAGGAGAAGACAGGGTCTTTATTTCAGCCGATTAAATCTTTTGCACAGGCTCTCATAAATCTCATATTAGTATCAAAACAGTGGGACAAGTGGGTTTTTGTTCTTGTGGTTTGTTTTTTTTTTTAATCACAAGTTTCTTTGTGCTCTGTTTAATGGACAGTCTAAAACTGCTATTTTATTAGTGTTGTGCAGTAATATGGTCCATAACTATAGAGCCTATTAAACACTTCATAAAGCCTTCAGGGAAACTTCTTCCAAACGTTACACTGTCTTTTTATAAGTTACAACACTCTGGAAATTGGCTTATTATCAGTTTTCCATCTAAGTAAAGTGTTCCAGGAGGGTGGAGGATGACCTAATGTGATCTAGATCGAAAGCATCAGTGAAACTTGATGATTATCCATGTTTTGCTTTTGTGTGTGTTAACAGTGGATTTGTATCAAAACACATGTAGATAGGTGCAAGGCAAGCCAGAAAGACATACCTAGAAATTAAGATTGCTGCTTGCATCACTGTAATAATAATAATAATAATTTTAAAAGTGAAGCTGTAACCCTCTTATTTATTTGTGAATTGAGTGGCAGAAACTCCAGCACAGGACAAGATAATATGGATATGGTGAATTTTAAATATTCAGAACATGAATTCACTTCTTTGCATTTGTAAAATGATGGTATGAAAGTCTAGTAGCGTACAAAAACTAATCTAGCAGTGTGCCAAAGTAATTAAAGCAAAGTAAATAATCTCCAGTGTTCTTATTCCCCACAGAAATTGTTTAATATCTTATCTTTCCAAACTAGTTTTCTGCTAATTCATGATGTATTTATAAGACTCCCGTTCAGCCAGTGCTGCTGTTTTCTGTGGTGTGGAAATATCTCCCCTCCTGTCCTGGGGGGGCACATATCGGGTGCTGTCCACATTCCAAAAAAAGATTTATCTTCCATACAGGGGAAATGCCGAGCATGAAGCTAACAGCTATAATCCTCTCTGGTCATTTCTTGTTTACTTAGCAGGAGGACTTTGATTGCCTCAAGTATACGTGGTATATGACACTTTCTAACACTGAGGACACAGCTGGCTCCCAGGCCAGTTCACCAGCTCGCTGGCTAGTCCAGCTTGGTGTTTGCTAGCACTCGCACAGTGATGCACACACCTGCATTCCCTCTGGGTGCCGGTTCCCCGGGCACAGGGTGCTCTGTGACCCCTGGTCCCGCTCCAGCTGCTGCACTCAGAGACCCGAGCCCCTCACCCAGGGGAAGAGTTAGAAATGGTGTTTAATGAGGAGACGGGACAGACTGCCCTGATCAGGGCAGTGGACAAGTGCAGTGACCAGCCACCTGTTCACATGCAACCGGCCTCTTTTATCCTCTTATCCCTCTGCTTTCCTATGGTTGTTCCTCCTCAGATCACCTTGATCGCTCCCTCTCCCTACCTTTGGTTCCTTTTGTAGATGTTTAGGTCCTAAACAACCCCAAAATGCCCTTCCCCTGCACCCCACAGTATGCCCCATGTCCCCAGGCTGTGACCCCTGTCAGGCCATGGGGTGACGCAAATGGCCTCTCCCATGAACCCCTGGTGGTGGGTGTTCCCCCCTGGTCCCCAAAGCTGAGGCTCCCTTGGGGGGTCCCCGTCAGGGCTCGTGTCTCCCAGGGGTTATTGGGGCTCCCCCGGCTGCCACCGTGCCTCCAGGCTCCCTGTGTGCTGCAGGTGGGATGGCTCCAGCGATGGGCTTGGGGGGAGCAGGGCAGGATTTGGGCCCTGCTGCTCATTGATCCCCTGTGCTCCTTTGGGTACGTGCAGTGCCGTTTTTTTATTACAAAACCTAATACCAGGTACCTAGACAGAGCAAGTTCAGTGGACCAGCTTCTTTTTAATGTTTCTTGACATTAACAGCTCCATTTCTCAATTAGAATGGAAAATGAAGTTGATTATGTGTGTCCGCAGGGTGACACTGTACTTTTGACCAGTAACTGTAGAGTAAATGGGAAAGGTCACAATAAATAGTATTTTAGTTTAATTATTCCTAGAAGACCACAGTGATTCACTGCAGGGTTTTTGTTGTTACTGTTTCTACAGCTAGCAAGCAATGTTTAAAGGACTTATTCTATATATTTATGAAAGGACAGATTTGGATGACATGGCTCTGTTTTTTTCAGTGACGCTTTCTGTATAGAAAAGTCGCTGTGCGTTTCTTTAGTAGCATTTCCATGTACTTAGGTTGGTTTCAGTAAATATTGCAGGCTTAAGGCTGCCTAGAAAACAACTTCCATATTTGCACACAATCTCTGACAGAAACTGCGTTCTGACATGAGATACACAGATGATGATATTTGAAGAAAATAGTGGATTTGCTTAGATAACATTGGTGCTTTCATAAGGTCATTCATGAAGATCTGCCACAGCTCACAAAAACTGTTTAGAGGACACAAAGCAGAAGTATTTAGTGTTAATTTTAGTTTTATTTTCGCTAGTTAGGCCACACTTGTTTTCTCCAAGGAAAACAGGACTGATTATTTTTGCTAATTAGAAGTACATCACTGGTCTGAATCACATCTGTAATTAGTAGCAAGATTTTAAGTAGATGTCAGAGATTTTTTTGGAGTACGATTTGCATTGTTAATTTAGTATACATGTGTACATATGTGTATCTGCAGATTGAATGAACAAAAGGAACAGCTGGTTGTTTTTCAAAGCAATCAGTTAAAGGTGCTTCATAGGCTGACGTTGCTATTCCTTCTGCTCGAGGCTGAACTTGCTGCTTCTGGACAGCTCGAGTTTGTCACCGGGAAGTAAGCGGGGTTGGGAAACCAGAAAATAAACCCATGCTTTGCTCCTGTCATCCGCTCAGCCTGGTAATTCACTCCAGAGAAGTGTTGGTGAAAATAGCACTCCTTAGGTTTGCTCGGTTGGTTTCTGAGACAAATAGAGAAAAAAATGCTGAAGGGAGGGAATGATTTGGAGGGAAGGATTGCAGCAGAGCAGGCCTGGAAGATGGAAGAGCTGGGTTGGAATGTGGCTCATGTTCCCCTGCTGTGTCCAAATTGAACCACTGAATAGGTGCAAATGTAGATGGCAGGATAAAAATGGAAACTATTCAAACCAAAAGCAATTAACTTGTATACAGATGGCTTTCTGGCATTCACAGCTGCATAGATTTTGGTTGTGTACTTTTCTGGATGTGCCGCGGAAGGTTAAAGCCTCTATATGTCCATCTCCAGCTGTTCATGCACATAAAATAGATAAGGAAATGAAGCCAAGTGAGCATTGTGTATAGCATCAGACTTGCTTGCAGAGGTAAGCATCTCAAGCATTAGTGCAACATCCTGTCCTGTCAAATGGCCCTTGTATCGGCCTTTTATGAGAAGAAATTACATATTTTACATCAAAGGAGTCACTCCAATTTCATAAAAATGAAATATGGGGAACTGCGACGTGTATGTCATATCTCTAGGATAAAGCTGAGGGCTGAGAATCCTGAACAGAAGTGGAGGATTGCTGAAAGTATGAAACATGTCAGTTCTTCAAGCAGCTTCAGTATATCCTGGAGACCATGTCTCTGGAAACCCTAGGATTTAAACTGTTTCACATAGAACAAAGTATGCTGTTCATGTGCTCTGATCCTTTATACTGCAATGCAAGCAATTAACTTTTCAAAAAACTTGTTAAGCCATGCTTTAAAAAACAAAACCATTTTGGGTTAACATGAAATCTACATTGATTCTCATTTTCATGTAGAACATAATAAATACTGGTTTGGGTCAGTGGAAACCTGCATTTTTGTCTTGCGTTTCTTCACCCTTTTTAAAAATAAATTAAAAAAAAAAGTGTTTGAAATATCTTGTTAAAATGCTCAAAATATTTAGACCAGGCTTTCAAAACCTGTGGTATAAGTGCCGCTGAGTATTTCAAGCTGATATAAGGCCACCATTGCAATAGCCAACTACCACCCAATGTGCATGTATTGGCTGTGAGTTGTCATCACTAATGGAGAAACTGCTCAAGGGGAACAGTTGCAGCCCTGCTGTAAACTTCTCTGAATTTCATTTCTCGGTTTCTTTCTGGTGACAACACTGTTAACTGGAATGGTTTGTCTGTAGCTTCAAGATTTTCTTTTTTTTTTTTTTGAGTGAAAAACTCATTTGTCTGTTTTACTTTTGGTCCAGCTTCCTACAGAAAAGCACCGTAGCCACCACTTAGTGAAGCCCAGTTGGCTTGCAGACCGTTGGTGTGCCTCCCAGAGGGCCCCAACCTTTCCTTATCACATCATGTACAGTATGGATCTCTGCCTGTTCCTGCTGTGTTTACACAGTGGTGAGTCTGCAGTTGTAGGAGCCATGTGCTTTTTCTTCCTACTTCTTACAGAGTTCCCTTTTGGTGAGTAGATACCTGGGAAGGGATGTCAAGAGTCCAGCTTGTATTCTGTTGCGAAAGGTGGGACCTAGTCTTTCAGAGAGGAATTTTCTATGGGAAATGTAGGGGTCCATCCTGCCATTTCTGGAGGGATGTTGCACCTGTTTACTCATCACTAGTAAGACTTCTCTATATAGTGTTCTCTGGGGTGTGTGTTTCTCCCTTGATCCACTTGAAGCGCTTTCTCGTGGTTAATGATCTGAATTTGCCAAGCACACTGACTCATTTCAGTGCTGTTTTTCATTATGTGAGCTATTAATGGGTCACTGCTCAGATGCTGGAAAATCTGTTTGAGGCTAATAGCGAGGTGCACAAGTGCCTCTCCATGGTGTATTTGCTACCTGTGCACACGTGTTCTGGCTTGACAGTTGGTAGAAAATCCCAGGGCAATATAGGATGCAACATCTATGCCATTAGCAGTCAATTCCTAATCAGCCTTTCATTAACACATACAACACTTCACCTCTTCTAGGATTTTTGCACTATGTGACTGAAGGAGAGCGAGAGGAAACACGTTGACGTGCAGAGGAAGGTGTTAAGTAAGGGAATCAAATTCTTCCTAGGGGAAACAGCATTCTTGCAGTAGAGGAGATAATAACACAGGATAAGGAATTGTCTTGGAGCTGCATATGAAAATCTGGCTCTCTGGCATAGAGTATTTTCCCTGAAAGTCAGTAACAAGGCTGTTGAGGAATCGAAATTTATTAAGACAATTCAGAGGAGAAGTAGTCGGACAGAGGAAAGCCTTGAAGAAAACATGGAGGGGGTTATTTTAGGTCCCAAGTTTTGAGAACTCAAAATTGCACTGTTACAGCAGACAGTAAATACTACAGGAGCAGATCCTCCTGTTGCCTTTTCTTTGTTAAACTCGGATACTGTCCTTTTGGTTACAGATGGTTGCCTTCACATGCACACAGAGATTTCTAGTGTTTCCTTCAGTGTATAGACAAATGGTTTGAGAATAGATGAATGAAAATTAGAGATGAGTCCAAGCTTGGATTTTACTTCTGAATTTCACCCATTTTCTGGGAGAAGAGAGGATTGCATTTCCTGGATGTGGCAGAACTTCTAGAAGAAAACAGTTCAAGGTTATTTTCTTTTTATACACTGTTTCTATGGCTAAAAGCCCCTAGTAGGATGACCTTTTTTTTTTTGTTTTGTTTTTCTCCTTAAATTATATCTGAAGATCCTTTGGGAAACCAAACAGGAGAGCAAAGAAACAAAAAACCCCGAAACAACCCACCATTTATGCCTCATTCATTTTGGAGGAAGGTCTAAGTTAGGCTTCTGCTAACTAGGACAATCCTAGGAGGAGCTTTCATCGATGCAGAGACTCACAGCCCAATGGGTAGAGCTGAAGATCTTTGATATCAATATCTTTCCTTACCAAGGAGAAAATGGAAAAGACAATCTTTGGCTGCACTTGCACAGGAATGAAATATTACAGCTAATGCATGTGCTGAGGTCTGAAAAATCTTTTGAGTATAAAGCAGTGCAGAGACAGTCCTACAAGGAAAAAGGGACATTGAAGGATTTATTGTGTTGTGGTATTTATTATGTAAGAGGTATTTGCATGGTAAAGAGAAAAAGCAGATTTTATTCAGAATAAAGAGGACAGGATGAATGATTGTAATGAAAAACTGATTGATGGAAGCAGGAGTTTGTCTACCACACCACTCATATTTTCTGAACCCCAGCAATCATTTTATGGACGTCTGAGTTAAATGCTGGGTAGATTGATCCTTTAGTGTGCTAAATTTGTATAGAGAGTCTGCTGTGCCAAGATGGAGGTGGGATGACTCCAGATCGGATCCTACAGATGTTAGTTAGGTGCCTGTTCTCCCCATGCAGCCAAGAGGACAGCTTCAGAGAGCGATTCAGCCCAGCTATATTTTGCATTGCATTTTGGCATTACCTATCTTTCCACACACCGTATGGAAATGTGGTACAGCCATAGCTTGGATTTACTCCCTCCACCCCTAGGTCCTTAACTGGCCATAAGCTCCTCGTTTTGCTGCACTGAATATAGGGGGGAACTAGACAAGGGGTGGATGGTAGTTTAGATGCCTTTCTGTTTTTCTTGAATACAGGAAACCTCATGATTAATCGGTGGTACTCTGACAGCTGGGATTGTTCTGTTTATTTTAGTTCTTGTTCTAAGAATAAGACTGCTTGAATGGCTGTGTTAATAAATACGATCCCAAGCAGAGGCATGTGTTTTGCAGCCTTTTTTTGTTATCTGATCCGGCTTCTCCACATCCTCCTTTTGTGACTAAGTCAAACCCACAGTCTGCCGAGTGTCTGCCGGGATAAGAACCCACCTGCCAGACTTGCTGCCGTTAATCATTTCCCTATTTTGTTTATTTCAGCTAACATCTGTAAACATCATCTAGCAGGTTCTGACAAGAGCTTCTCAGGTAGATTTAGTGTCCTGATTTCTTTTTGACCTAGAGTTGTGTTGGTGGCCATAATCGTCAGGACACAGCATCCCAAGAAGTTCTCTATGGCATTGCCACAGCTTGAGATTGCTTTGAGCCCCTTTTGTAGCAGATACAAATTTCTTTTAAGAATTTAACTCTGCAGGGATCTGGGGCTTGTAAGCCGCACGTTCAGAATGGCACCTTGGACTTGGGGACTGTGAAAAGCCAAGATCACGTGCCCTCACGTGAAGCCTAGCAAACAAGCTGACAGCGTAGAGATTGCCTTGTGATACAGTATTATCAATTAACCACCTGTCAGGGATTTTCTGTGACTCAAAGAGGTAACGGTTGGCTGGCTGCTGCTTTCTAGGTAGTCCCTTATAAAATCATGTTATGTCCTCTGTCTTAGGTAAAATCTAATCCTTGACATTGTAAACGATTTATATTCTTTCTCATTGTGTGATGAATGTCTGTGACATGAGTCAGCCACACAACTCATCATGACCAAGACAGCTGAAATTATACAGAAGATACTGATTTAGTCACTATTCTTGTTTTGTCTAATATATGGGAAGTCAACCATATGTTAACTATTTTTCCCCAGAACAGCTCCATTAAAATTTAAACTGGCGTTATTAGTGGCAAGAAAATCTCTTTCAATCAGGTGACAACGCTGTAGCCAGCAGACCTCACGATCCTATGCTTGGGATGACAATCCTTCAAAAGCTGGTGTGCCAGAGTGTGCCTTTCTTTCCTAAGTGAAAAATGGGACTCTTTAGTCTTCCATATTTATGATTAATCTTGATCAGTTACACATATTTTAAATTTCACAGTCTGTGGACAACCGGTTTCCCTTTAGCTGAACCTGTAGAGGAATCTAATGCAGGAGGACCGTAATACAGTATTTGAAGATTGCAGTGGGGATGGTGGTTAAAGAACCTTCGCTCTTGATGAAGTTGTGAGATATGTGCCTCTAAACCCCATTTTCTGAATTACAAAATCTGTACAATGCTTTCAATATTTAGTCCTCTGTGTTTTAGGGAAGCTTAAGCTGAAAAGCCCAACCTACCTGGGATGTAAAGGAGAACAGGAAAGATTTTTTTTTCTTTCACATGTTGAACGGCTTCATGTGCAGAAAGGGAGTATTATCTAGCTGATTGAGATCATCTTAAAATATGATATGCCTGCACTGCATGAATAAACTTGACAATTTGGGGCTTAATTGGGTAATGCAATTGCACTCACAGACTCTTCAACATTGTGGCAACAATTAATGCATGTAAACTTGCTGGATTTTTGTGTGTAGTTACAGTGCATTTAAGAATCTAATTTGTAATGAATTAGTCTCCTTCTCTCCTAATTCAAAATGCCAAGCGAATTTTTATATCTTTTTGTAAGTGTTTCTAGTTTTAAAAAGTGCTGTAATTGCTACATTTGCTCAGCGTAATGTTACGCAGTGGAGGGGGAGCCCAGGAGCATTTCGGCTTTGCAAGGATCTTGAGTGTGTCACCCGCTAGACATGAAAAGTCTTAATCCCTAAAAACGCTTGGCACAGACTGCAGAAATATATGAATACTTTATAAAGATGATTATCCCCTTGTACTCCCTTTTGTCTCCCTCATCTCCAAAACTCAAAACCATCCAAACAAAACCTTGCAAGAGTGCTGAGGATGGTAGCTTAAAATGTGCATCTCAAAGCAAAACAAGAGGGGTGCCATTGATAGCAGTCTAAGTTTAAAAGTCAAGACTCAGACCCCCAAATTAGAAGACTTTAAAGATAAGGAAAGATTTTTCCCAGTCTTCATGCATTTTAATTCCCTGTGACTTCTCTTGCTGTGCATGTGAGGGGGTGGGAAATAATTTGATGTTGAAAAGTGCACCTTTAATTCAGAGCCTCCTCTGCTTTCTCCAGCCGAGATGGTTTCCTTTTGCTTACCCTGAAACAAGAACAACTGGTCCATGCTTCTTATCACTCTCCTGCTTCTTCCTTCCTGTTTCACCACCTGGTCCCCTGGAGTCCCTGCTGAAGTAGGACTATTAAATGCTAATGCACAAAATCCCAAGCTCCAAAATGCTTTTCCTAACTTTCAAGTTACTCATTTCAGTTCAAGTAAAATGTATTAGTTTTTGCAGTTTCTTTCAATTTTCCATTGGCTTTTCAACAATAATCTGAGCATGTGGCAGGACTTCATATCAGGGAATTTTGATTTCCTAAAAGTCAGCACACTGAATCAATGACCCAAAAAACTTCTGGTACCTAATGCTGAGTGTTACAGTGCATGATATTAAACTAGAGCCAAATTACTCTTAATAGAGAAAACTGTGACCTGCTTTGAAAGACAGCCTGAAATAAGGGGACTGAAAACAGGTCTGCCTCCCTGCAGATGGTCTCCTTAGGATAGTCTTTTCTTTTGGTCATTCTTTCCAGCCTGCAGCTCTCAAGTTTAACCACAGATGCTATGAAATCCTCACTGGAAGATCCTCATGAGCAAAGCCCCTTTCTTTCTGCCACCTCTGGAGCCTTGCTGTGAGTTTGCTCCTCTCCTGTCTCTGCAGGAGTGGCTGTCTCTCTCTCTCTTTCCTACCCATTCTCAAGAAACTCCCTGTGTCTGAACATACTCCATCATTAAATCATCCCACTCTCCAGATATTTCCATATAGGTGCAGAAACCTGCAGTCGGAAATTATGTAGCCTTCATGGCTACTGGCTGCCCACACATCCTCTAACAGCAAAGCAAAACTGGACAAAGAAATCAAGTCGTTAACTCTGCTGTGAAGGAATTTCATGTCATAGCATCTTTGCTATGTTGACAGTCCTGCTAACTGCTGGAAAAAGCCATCCTTCAAGCTGACCTTTATGTAGTCCTTACATATTATTAGTTTTCAGTGGTTGATTCTTATCAATTTAGTTAAAACAGAAAGATAATATTTCTTGTCATTTTTTTTCTGTAATTCTTTCAACATTGTAAATCAGTGAAAAATTACAGGAAGGTTAGCTTTCGGTTACAGTATCATCATTAGAAATAGCTGTCTGAGTTAAGTATAATACAACCAATTTCCTAGTGATAATTTCCTAAGAATAATTAAAAAAATACTTCTTCCACTTCTTCCTTGATCTCCCTCTCTGTGTGGGACTTGGAAAATGGTTAGTGAGTTTTTCCATTCCTCTGTCTCATCATACCCCGATCCTGGTATTTGATTTTTGTTTTTTCTTTGTTTAGACATCAAGTGGAAAAGAAGCCCAAGGGCAGCAGCAGAGACTTTGTTCCTGGGTTTGCATATAGACCTCTACCCAGGTTGCCTAGAAAACTGAAGGATAAAAGGACCTCCTCACATCTTTAGGGCTTTCTGGTAGGCAGTGTCTTCTGCCTTGTGGTCATTTTGTAGATGTTAAAATGCTGCTTCATATGGGCCCCTTCCCCATCTGCTCCTTTTCCTACCCCTGCGTGCTGCCCCTGTTGTGTACCTGCACTCCTGCGGTCCGTGCACCTGCTTCTTGGCCCCCAGTGCCTTCCTGCTGATTATCTGCCGTCTTTTACAGCATCTCAGGCTGCTCTTTGAACACCGTCCCACAGCACTGTGTGTCCAACCCCTTTGAAGTGTATTGTGGCAGCCAGTTTTTCTCTCGGCATACGTTCAGACCAATTTAAAGCAGTGGGTTGCTTCTACTAAGGCAACCTCAGTTTCATGTGCAGGTAGACTGGAGGGACACAGCTGCCACTTTATTGCCTTAACTGCATTGCCAGGAGTGGGAATTAGCAGCTGTATCAGTTAAAGGGTAATTCGTGTTTTATGTCTTGTATTATCTTAAGACAAGAGAGAAGGAAAAATCTCAAATGTATAAACATTTAGAAGGATTGTGTGTGGTAAAATTCTAATATTTGCTTTCTCTTAACTCCTTTGACAAAAGAAAGAAGGTAGGAAAATAGTCATTTGGGTTCTGATTTGGAAAGTTCATTGGAGAAGGGGAAGAAATCGAGGAGAAATTACATGAATAACTCAGAATCAGTGGAGTAAACTGTGAGCTGTTGATCACTGTTTTGTTATGCAGACATAGATTTCTGTTAATATTCCTTCTTTTGAAGAACAGAAATCCTGTCTCTGCTGTTGTAGGCTTAATTGAGCACTTGAGGAAAACAAAACAAAACAAAACCAAACACAACAAAACCTGAAACAAACCAATAAAGCAACCAAAACCCCCTATGGCATGCAGATCTATTCTTCAGATGATGATGTTATTTTAAAATCTTTTAAAGAAAAGTTCTCCCCTGCTATACATCCTAAATACATTCTCTGAAATCTCAGACCTCTCCATGAAATGGGTAGAAGGGGTTTGGCCAGTACAATTACAGATTGTGACCGCTGTGGGAAAACTGGAGTTGCAATGGGTTGTAGAAAGCTAATGTTGCACTTGAAAGCACTTTCTTCAGAGAAAATTTTTATCTATATATATATATTGTTAAGACCATCTAATATTCTCTGGAGGGGGAAACAGAATCCACAATTAAATCGAATAGTCATTCTTTAAGAAGACTTCTGTTATTTGTGGCTTAAGTGTAACAGAAAACAGACAGTATATTAATAAAGACTCTCAGTGAGATATTTTGGCTATAAAATGTCAAAGCCTCTTCAAAACTAAAGAGTAAACTATGGCACAGCTTTAAAAGTGAGTATCATAACTTTAGGAAAACATTGTTACCCTACTCCTTGTAGATCAACGTGTGGCAAGATTATTTCAGTGGAAATATTTGCCTACAGGCTGTTTATTTTTTGTGTTTTGTTTAACACCAATTGGCATCTGAGATCAAAGAAGCTTAAACCAATTATGAGTAGCTGGTGCAGCAGCAATCATGATTGATACATTTGCAACACAGGGTCGATTCTTCTGGTAATGTTATTTTATTAAGGAGTAGAGCAAGGGGGAGAAGGGGGCATCAGGCATACGACTTTGTAGCACTGAATTAACACAGCACTCTGACCATATACAGATGTTTCCTCTCTCACCGCAATCAGTGCAAGACGCACTGATTGCAGTGTGCAGATCTTGAAGAAGGGACAGCTGTGCAGTTGTTGCTAAGCCTATTTCCCTCTTCCCTTTAGCTTATTGGATTATTTTATACAGTAGAATGGTAGGAATTTAAAAATGAAAAAGTGCAGTTGAGTCATCTAGTCCATCTTGCAGCTAATGCAGGATTGTTCTCTGCGGATCTTTGTCCAGTTGGCTTTAGATGTGATTGGACTTCAGCCAATTTCCTTTGGAAGATTATTCTACAATAGAATACACTTCATTATTAGGATTTTTTTCTTGTCAGCCTAAATTTTACTTTGCTCAGTATAATCACATTACTCTTAGCTATAGTTTCCTGAAAATCCCTATTAAAAAAAAAATCCTTAGTGTGTGTATCCTCCCAGAGCTTGTAGATAATTATCATATTTCTCTTTCAATAGTGCCTTTAGTCAAGTTATACATATTTAGTTATTTTAATATTTTCTCATAAATCAGTCTTCCTAGATTAATGATGACTTTTATTGCTGCTATCATTGAGCCAAATCTCAAATTCTTCTATTTAAAATTCAACAAGAAAAGGCTGGACTGAATAAAGACTTACAGATTAGATTGTGGTGTCATTGAAAACTCATCCTTTGAACCCCTGTTTGTGACTTCAGATCTGTCTGAATGCCAGCTCTCCTGAGGCAGATTTCAGCAGTAAGATTTGTCTCAACTACCTAGAGTTATCTACAGCATAAGTGCCTACATCAAAGCTAGTCTCCCTAGATTCCTTTCATGGTCATTGGACCCTATAGTTGAGTGCAATTCATCTGAGCTACTTTAGATATCCACATTAGGATGAGAGGAATTGAGCCCTATAGCCCTATTTCTCTCTTGCAGTTAAGGGTAGGCCAAGGTGATGAGCTCAGATGCTGACATCTGCAGTTAGTGAGATGAATCCCCCCTACGTGCTGAAGTCTTGGAGACCAATACAGAACAGCTATGCTGGAGGGCCACTTGATTTACATCAATCAATCCCTCTGCCCTGGACCTCAGACTTCCTTGGATATTTAAATATAGGGTCTGTGGATGTTCAGACACCATGGTTCAAGAAGTGAGAAGTCTCGATGCTGTCTATGGCAATGCCATCACAGCTTGGAGACAGCGTCAGGGTGCTTTGGCAGTCAGAGAGGCTTGATGCATTGTGTGTCCTGAGACCATTCCTAACACATTTGAATGGCATTGAATTCAACACAAAAGTGTGATGGTTACATTGAGAAATAGGGGGGTGGATAAAACTGCCTTTTGCATAGACATAGAATCACAGAGTGTCTCAAGTTGGAAGGGACCCATAAGGATCATGGAGCCCAACTCCTTGCAGAACTACCTAAAACTAAACCACATGACTAAGAGCGTCAGCCAGATGCTCCTTGAACTCTGGCAGGCTTGGTGCCATGGCCACTTCCCTGGGAAACCTGTTCCAGTGACCGACCACCCTCTCAGTGAAGAACCTTTTCCTAATGCCCAATCTGAACTGAAGCAGGTGCAGCATTTACCTGGAGAGTAGGAGCTCTAGACGCCAGACATGTTGGTTTTCAAGTCTTTTGGGGCTGGAGGAAGTCTACGGTCAATGTCTTTCACTTTCCAAGACTTCTAAATAGGTGGCTCTTACATGACAGATGCCTACTGCTCTCTCCTCGTCTGTTAGGTGTTTGTTCTCCACTAACAGCTTAGTCCTCACAGTCCTCACTGCAGCCCTAGGCAGGTGCCTGCTCAGATGCAGTTCTTGCCTCTTGGAAAGCCATAGGTTATAGTTTGCTCTCCATGCAGGTATCATCATTCCTGGTTTATACTGGAGTAGCTAGGAAAAGAAATCGGCGTCTGCCTTTTGTTCATTAGTAAAAAAATAAGTTAAATATGTTTTGCCAGTGGATGGTTACCTTCTGTCAGACTTTCTGACAAAATATGCTAAGTGTTCGTTCCCTATAATTTGTATATAATATCCAAGAAAAAACTTTGTTCTAAATACCTTTGGAGGGCAAACACTAGGGAGGGAGGAGGGCTGTTGAAATTGAAGGATAATATCAGCGCAAGATAATATGTTTATTAATTAATCCTGAATCAATTTAGACTGAAAATTAGAAGAAATTTTTCAAACATCCCAAGAGGTAAAGTTCTGGAATAAACTCCAAACCCACTATTTAAGTAGAAAACCAAAATAACTTGAAGACAGAATTTGGTAAATTTAGGCAAGTTTTTGTGAGAATGCATAGAAGCATTTACAGAGGTTAAAAAAAAATAATTAAGCATGCAATATGAAGTCATAGTGTTACCAAAGGGGACAGAAAGGAGACTGGCCACTGTCCATATGTTTGCCTATTTTATGTATCACCTGTTTTATGTTTAACCCAGCAGTTGGTGGATTCTGCTGTTTGCTAACAGATGCCAGAAGGTCCCAGTCTGAGGTCAGTGTAAGACCAGTGTTGCCAGACCCTTGGAGTTGGGGATTTCAGCTGCCTTCCTAAAAAACATTTGGGACATTCATCTTGGTCTTTAGGTAGTGGTGTTAGGCAGGGATTGTGTGGAGTGCATATGTCTCTATGGAACAGATAGCGTGTGGTCAATCCTCCTGGACAAAACAATATCAGAAAACTAGACAAGACCCAGTTTGTCCTTCTGAGTAGTATATTCCTTCAACACTACAGCCCAAGCACTGGACCCAGTCTTTTCCCAGCTGAAGCCTGTGCTGAAAGCTTGCCAGGCAACAGGGTTCTGCTCCTAATTCACAGTAACTGGAACAAAATGCAGCTATCTTCATCATTCATACAGACAGGCAGTCCTTGGAGACTACAGGCCTACCACAGCATACAATGCTTCATCTTGACGCTAGCAGACAGAGTACAGGGTTGTCTGTAGGGACAGTTAATTTCGAAGCGTTGCCATACTGGAGATGAGAAGGACTTGGAGGAGTGTGCGTTGGGCAGGTATTTTTATCTACCTTTCCTTAAAATTACTCTGTTTGCCTAATACTGTTTTATCATCACTCTGGTGAACTAATTCTGCCACTAGCCTGTCTGCTAATAATCCTTATCTTGATAAGCTATTCCTCATTATTTCTAACTTTTCAGAGAATGACATCTTGGTGCCTGTCCTCCACTTTTAGTAGGAGGCATGACTGACTGCTTAGAGAGGCTTCCTAGACTCCTCTCAAGTTGTTTGATCCTGCTCCTCTTCACAGCTCCAGCTTCCATATTTGCTTCTGAGAGAAGAGGGAATGTTGGCCTTTCTTTTCAATAATGCTAAAAATAACGTGAGCAAACACCTGTGCATTGCAGCTGGCCCCTGTTACAATGGGTGTCCATTTCAAGGAGGATGTGATGGTCCTCTTGTTTCTTCTATGGATATTTTTGATGCACCTGTGATTTCGAAGACTGGATGTTACTGGTGGCTAGTTCTGAATGTTTCCTCCTGTTATGTAGGGATGTGGTATCATAATCTTCAGATATTGTGGTGCTAGATGTTATTTAAGGACCTTCCAGGACAACTGAATGTTTTGAGCATGCTGAACTTACCCATGTTGTCCTCATAGGTCTTGCTTGTGAAAAATAAGATCTATATTCAACTTACTGGAACCACTTTTTGCATTCCTTGTGGTTATTTGAACAGAGTTTTCACAGCAGTTGTCTCTGTAGTTAAAAAAGGGGTTAGAGATTTATTGCATCTATTGCATTCAGCTGCTTACCCAGTCTTTCACTGGGATTAAATAGTGCAGCCTAGTGCTTCTACCTTTCTTTTAAAAGAGAAAAAAACCCCAAATCAACTCTGTGTTTCCTTGTGGAGTTTCTATTTCAGCCTCTAGACTGCAATGATGGCAGCACATTTCTGCATATCTCAGACCCCCTGTAGAGGTGCAGCAAGGTAGCTTAGGCTCCGTGTTGTCAAACCAAAGACGATGGCTGTGTTGTGTGCCTCTTCTGACTGTGTCAGGGCAGGTGAGGACCCTTTCCCGTCAGAAGTGCCTGCCACAGTAAAGTTGCTCAATACTTTGTACTTTCACAGAAATATTTCAGGCTGGGAGTCTTTGCAGTTTGGATGCTACTTTTGAGACAGACTTTAGAGCAGTGAGTCCTTTCTCGCATTTTCCCAGAGGTCACGGAAAGAGGGCGTTTTCAACTGTTAGAAATTAGCTTTCTTTGAGTAGCAAAAGCTCTGCATTCTTATAAACCACCTCATTTTTCTTTTTTCATCAGGGAACATGGGTTTGTACTAGCTTGCCAAGGAGCTAATCAAAGAAAGGATTTAACTTTCTAGTCTACTTCACTGTCCTTTCAGGGTAGTCCCAGAACCATTTGCTATTATTGATTATGGTCCTGTCCAGTATAGGTACTTTGTCTGTAACGGCGAGGGGTGAATACCCTCACTGTGATGGGTGGCAGGAATCTGCTAGCAGGTCGGGGTGTGAGACTGGGTGGACTGGCTCTGCTTCCCACCTATTTTGTTAAAGCACGGAGCCCTGACTTTGAACACTGATGTCCCAGATGGAAAAAATCTCAAAGTGACAGGTTTAAAAAAAATGTTTTATTGCATTTTCACGTAGCACACTCCATTGCACACAGCGTGACTGTAATTTTCTCAGTGATGGTGTGCAGGTTAATATACGTTATTGAAGCTGTTTTATTAGACTAAAACTGAAATCTGTACAGGAGGCTCTTTTTTTACCCTGAAACCTATTAGATGTTGCATCTTAAGGGAACTGTAAGAAGATTGACTCACAGGAATAATAATTTCCTCCCTATTTCAGGGAAAAGTTAGAATGTTTAATTTTACTTAGGATAATTAGTATAATTTCATATGGGTTCAGGAGATAAGAGAGGAGGTGTGAGATGGAATTTCCTTAATTTGCCTTTATTAACTACATCAACTGTGAATCTGTTGGCCTCGATGTACAGTCAAAAGAGGAGACATTTTTCTGTACTTGTAGATTTTTGTTAAAAAGAACAGATTTAAAATTGCGATGGAAATGATGGAACCTGAAACAGTTACTTTGAGAAATGAGGTATAATAAAAAAAGGCTTGTCATGTTCATTTATTCCCAGATTTCAGTCTTTGACTGAATGTGAAGCCGGAGATCCCACCGTCTTGCAAATTTGAATACAAAAAAAGATGTAAAAATGAGAACAGGCTGCTTTGTTTAGTATTGCTAACTGGCATCTGAAAGTGATACAGAGTGTTAAAGATATCACCCCTTAATTGTCAGTGGTACATACAAACCCAATTCTAGAAAATGTTATAAACACTCGCTCTGATGTATGTTAGTTTGCAGAGAAATAACATTTTCTACAGTGCCTGGCACATACTGAATATTCACTGTAACAGAATGGAAGAGATTTTACAAGTTAATGCCTTTAAAATGAGGAGATCACAATATACATCTGACATGGTGTTTTAACCTGCACTCTTATTTTACAGTTCAGTTAATTCTCAATGCAGAAACTGCAGTCTGTGATGCAGAGATTTGAGAATCCTGCACCAAGTACTGCCCAACTTAGTAATTTTGCCTCAGGCACGAAGCAAAACTTGTGTCTAGCTTTGACAGTAACAGCAATTACTTTTGTAGTAACCTGAAACATATAATGGATGATATAAAATAAGAGTTGAAACTGTTTATCTATTAGACTACTACATCGGGAATTCTTCTCCTAGCATAACATAACCAAGAACCACCCAAGAAAGTGTTACTTAAAGAGTGTTTGTTTGTTTTCCTTTTGTGGTCCCAGCACAAGAGTTCCTTTAATTTCCTATGAAAACTTGAATTCTGTGGAGTGGGGTGGACACCCTTCAGCTGGAGGATTGTGGGCCTAATAAATAGCATGTAAAAGAACTGACAAACTGCACCCTGGACCTTGTCATCATGGACTCCAGCGGAATGTGGCTGAAGGGAAGATGAAGAGACCGGAGAATTTGTATTCTATATCCATAGCTTATGGGTGACTGGGGGTGCTGACAGTGTAAGAAGGTGGTCGAAAACTATTAACTATCAAGAATCAGTTTTATATTTGTACACATGATGGTCTGAGGGCTTTTTTTTTCAAAGGGTGAGTAGCACTTCTACTGAAAAACAAGGAGTGCAGAAACAGTGATATATTCAATCTCAGTCCAAGGCATCACTAGCTGTACCTAAACTCCTCTGACAGATGTTTTCAGAGAAAAAAAGATCTTCAAGAGGAGATAATCATGGTACTTCACAGTCTGCTTTCTCTTTCACACCTGCACAGCCTAAATAGTAAAGCCAAGATCCATAAACTCTGCACCTTCTAGTTTCTGAAGCGCTTACTACGCCATGTTCTTTTCCGTGTTTTTTTTTCCAAGTAAAATTTAGACCAGTTCTTTTTATTTTTCCATAAATTCATAAAAGGTGATTGTGGGTTTTAGCTTCTTTGACAAAACACTGAAAATGCCTTTTTTTTTTTTTTTAAAAAAAAAGTAAGTTGATGAAAAGAACTCTGTTATCAAACGGAAAAAAGCTCTAGAAAATGTTTTTTTCATCGAAAATCATTTTAGCTTATAAGCCATTCTTTCCTTACCTTGATGAAAAGAAAATGATCAGATCTCTAGATCAATAATATTGAGAACAGCAACAGCAGTAATCATCCTGGATGGATGTTGTTTTCTGATGTGCTTTCCTATCTGAACAGTTCCTCAGGCTGTAAATATCAGCCTGACTTACACTCTGGCTTCAACCTCACATCAAGCAATGGTGAAAAAAATAGGGGCTGTTTAAATGCAGCAGGGCTTGGAAATAACAATTTTTTTAAAATGCCAGCATGTCAAAACATTGAAGGAAAATATTGAAGTGTACCAGCGCGCTTCCAGTTTGTCTGTTGCTGAATGCTTTTTCTATTGAATAATCACATCTTCTAGGGTCTAAAGCGGTGGCTCATTGTATGTAATGCCTTGCTGTCATGCCACAAGGCATTAAAAAAAAGAGATTGAAATTATCTGGAGGAAACCAAATCACTTTATTTCGAAGACAAATTAGATTGATCTATCTTACCATTCTCCATAGATTTCATAAGCACATTACTTGTTGAAGTGGTATCAGGCATTTTATATATTATAGCAATTTGCATACATTCATTAAGCTGTGCTTTGTAAAGCTTTCTGACAGGGGCATTTGATGAATCTTTTCGTGAACTGCATTGTTTCTTTACGCGGGGCAATCTGTTAAATCATGCCTTTGTCCTTCAGTTTGTCAGAATCAGTAAATGAAGCAGATGTTAATAACTGTGGGAGGGTTTGGGGGTTTTTCGGTGTTTGCAGAATATGGGATAACTGTGAAGGGCACAATGTGTTTGTAAAAGCGACAGCTGGTGTTATTAAAGATAGAAAGTGTGCCACAAGTAAAAACTTTCCCTGGCATCCTTTAGCAACTCTGTGAGGTTTTTTTGGAACAGTCAGATGGGTGGTCATTTCTAAAATAAACACTGCTAATGCTATGCACAGCAAATCGTGTGCTTATACTTACATACAATTGTTCTTATCTGTGGCTGCAAACGTTCTGTCACAGAGCTATCTCAGCCATACAGTAATTCATAATGTTTCTCTATAAATATGTCATAAGAAATTCTCAGGTCAACAATCCCTTGAGATGTGTCTTTGTGGAATATCATTTCATGTGTTATCGCATTAGTAGAATTTTACACCCGGTTGGTGTTTTGAAGGTTACCTTTATGACACAAGTTTTGCTGGACCTGACAGTTCAGTCCCTGGAATCTACTACCTGTCGTGAAGGTCATATGGCTGAAGATGTTACAGCCAGGGAATGGCATGGATTTTGGTGGTGAACGTCCTTCACCTGATGGGTGGTAACTCCTGTCAAGGTGTGGTAACATGAGTGCTTGTAGTCAACTGTAGAAGCCTTGCAAGTGAAGATAAAACGGGCAGGCATAAAAGTGGGTAAGAGATGAGGGGGATAAGCAAGAGGGGAAAGCATAGGCTAGGGAATGCCTCAAGGCGGGCAGTGGAGGTGGAGGTGCTGATCTCCCCTCTCTGGTGACCAGCGACAGGACACAAGGAAATGGAATGAAGCTGCGAGAGGGAAGTTCAGATTGAATATTAGGAAGAGATTCTTCACTGAGAGGGTGGTTGGTCGTTGGCACAGGCTCCCCAAGGAAGTGGTCACGGCACCAAGCCTGTCAGAGTTCAAAGATCATCTGGAAGGCCTGTCAGGGTTCAAGGAGCGTCTGGGTGACGCTCTTAGTCATATGGTTTAGTTTTAGGTGGTCCTGTGAAGAGCAGGGAGTTGGGCTCCATGACCCTTACAGGTCCCTTCCAATTCAAGTTATTCTGTGATTCTATGTGGAAAAGGTGTTACAAGGCTAACTGATGAAGAAGGACATGCAGAAAAAATGGAGGACATTACTGTAGACAATAAAGGGTAGACTTTGGCCACCCTCTGATCTTGCAGATTTTTATCGGTATTACCTAGTAATTAGCTCCCACTTGTTTTACAGGTGATATTTGGCTGATTTTCACATTAACTTTAATGGTATTCTCTTTGTGATTTCTCTACGTCTTATTGTGGAAATCTCTTTTGGGGAACTGAGTAGGAGATGCAAAGGGCAGAGATGTAGTGGTGTTACTCCTGCCTCTGTGATGGAATCTGAGCTTCTGAGCCTGGCTTGTCTGCAGTAGACATCAACAGCAAGAATGGCAACGTAGTGCATAGAATAAATAATCCTAGAAGTTGTCATGTTTATAGAGTTTGCCTGAAAATATGTAGAGAAGACCAGTGAGGGATTTCTGTAGTTGTTGTTCTTGCACATGAAAGTAGGCAGCAGCTACAAATCAACAAACTGTTGCTTTTGTAAGAATTGGCAGAATCTTTCATGTAGTTGCTGGATAAAAATTTCTACTGCTTCTGTTTCTCAGAGAGCGCCTTATCTTTCTGTCTGATTATCTTGCAAAAAATGAGCAGTGAAATAATTATCCATGCTGGTACTTACATTTTGTCTCTGCTTGAAAACTACCAGCTCACAGAAGGGAACAGAGGGAGTCTGGGACTCCTTCGGTGGGCTGAGCCTTTGGAGAAGAAAATGCCTGCTCTTCAGCTGGAGCACAAAGGTGCTCCCAGCCAGGTGACCATTGATGCGTAGTGGGTATAGGGTGTTCTGTAACTGATTTGTCTTAGGTCTGCTGGGGTGATTCACTTTGCCTACACTCGGAATCGTGGTGGGTACCAGTACTGCAGCGGCAGGCAAAAGCTCAGGCAAAATTGTGGGGAAAGGAAAGATGCAAGACGTTTTCTAATGTGGATGCTTAATTATTTTTTTTAAGAGCTGTGGCTGAGTGACAGCACTGTGTGAAACAGTGTTTCCTGCTGCAGAATTCAAAGATGCTAATGATGCCACAGAAATACTCAATACATCATGTACTTATGATGGTGAAGCTGATGTGGTCATCTCAGAAGTCAATATCCGGAACAAAGATTGGACCAAGTGCGTTTGGACACATGAACTAATTTTTCCTCTTTTTTTTCCTCCTTTGTGACTTTCCTTGGTCTGCTGAGCCTGTTTCTTTCTCCTGAGGCATCCTCCTCCTCTTTTTTGCTTTCTTAAGCACATTAGACTTATCAAATGCATTATGCTCAGGGTCAGTCTGCGAGAATCACCAGGAAAATTTACAGAGACTCTGGGACTAATTGTGATTAGGTGCTATACATATGCTTACGAAAATGTATATCTAGAATTTCACACCTGTAGCAGAACTGCCATGTTCAGCATTTTCAGACAATAAAGAGGTAATTCACATAATAATATCCTTGATTTTTCATGTGGTTTCCCTATTCATGCCACTATCTTGCTGCGAACTAAAGGCAGAATATTGCTTAAATGTACATAAGGATGCTTGTGGTTTCCAAAATCGTTTATATTTTCTGATATGCCACTGGCAGTTTTGCATATTCAGTATGTTGGTTTTGTTCTTCCATTACAAATAGTTATAGCAAAATTGCTATTTGAAAATTTGATGTGTTTTCAGAGTTTTCTACTAATTTTGAACTCGTATGTTGAAGTTGCTTGAGAACCTACACAAGATTATGTATCTGAAATTTAATACTCTGTAAATTATCATACCATCATTGTTATCACCCACAACATTTCTCAGGTGATGCACAACTTTAAAAGGACTAGCTCATAAACTCATTTCTAAATAGTCATTTTGCACAATAATTTTTTCCTTTTATATGCTTAAGCCATATAATTTTAGTGACTTTTAAAAATATACATTATCTCTTTTTCAGGTCTCGGACTCTGAACTTGAAGCAATTCTTGGTTATATGCTTCTTGAAACTTGGAGAGTATCTGCAATAAATGGGTATGTGTAATGGATACATTCATGTTTTGTGTTGGATGATTTGGAGTGTGTGTGAGTTTTGTTGACAGTTTAATGCTGAACTTCTTAAAGCTCTTGATAAATCTCAGCTGCCATGAATAGGACAGTGTGATGGATCTTTGTAGGCTGAATTTTCAATATCACATGTGGTATTTGTATGGCAGAAATTGGGAAGGGCACAATGCTCACAGTTACTCAGAGAGAAATGTGTAGCCAAACTTGCAGATTTTAATTCCAGACTGAACAAAAAAGTGAGTCTCCACATGCAAGTAGGAAGTTTTGAAGGTAAAATCAGTGCGCCGGAAGAAGTAGCTCTACTCTTGACCCCCTCATACTTGAGGCCTTGCTTTGATTGGCTTTTTGTCTGTTTCCTTTGGTTTTCTTTGCAACTGCTAAAGGTAGTAAAGTTATGAATGTGAATAAATACTGGGAGGAAAATGGCCACAGAGATTGAAATCTTGGGTACGTTGAAGTTCCTAGAAATTTTCTCAAGTATTTCAGTGAAGCTAGTATCTCATTTGGAACATTTACAGAAAATATTCAGGCAGTTTCAGAAATACATTCTTGCATATAATGAAACAATTTTTAGGTGATTTCTTTTTTAAAAGTCAGGTCACACTTTATGATGCTTGAAACTCTGCTGAGCTCCTAGCAATGGAGAAAGAGAAACAAGAGAAGATTTAGAAGGTTTTGTTCTTTCTAAAGAGTTTATAGACCTAGACAATTTTTTGAGTCTCAGCTCTAAAGAGGAAAAGGTTTCTGGAATACATGGAGGTAGCAATTGCATTTACCTTGATCTGTATGAGAAACTTTGAAGAGATGTATAGTGGGGAAGAGGTTGAATTCTTCTTATGAAGGACCAGTTGTTGGTGTAGAAAACCACTCCACAAAAACAGGTTTTCACAGTAAGTTGCTTGTTCTGTAAGAATGAGAATGCAAGGCATTTTCATAGTGTGCTTCATCTGTAGGTCCCTTTGGAAAAAGCTGGAGAAGAACCATTGTCTTCGTTTTATGTATGAGGTCAGGTACCTGCCTGGATTACTTAATGTATGATTGTCCTATTACTGGATTTCCTGGATGTTCAGGTCTGTGTCCAGAGGATCTTATGTCTAATGATGCTTTCAGAGTGTTTGCAAAAGATCTCAGCAATGTTTCTGATGATTACATTTCCTTACTATTTCTCTAATCTATTGATGTGCCTTTACTTCTCTCCTTTTCATCTATTCCCTCTTTGTGGAGCATTTCTTCGGTCTCATTTGTTTTGCTTTGTTTTTTCCTTTGTGCCTTTCCCCTTTTTTTTTTTTTTTTTTGCCTTTTCCTCATCTTTTTAATTCATTTTCAGTCTCTGGAGATTGACAGCAGTGGGATCTTACACAAGGAGGAGCTTCAGAAAAAAAATTATAGCAAAATGAGCTTCTCTTTTACCCCCTCTCTAGAGAGCCTGCTGTAAAAGGCAACTTGCTGTCATTCCTGTAAATTTTCTTTTGCAGCCAGCTCTGCTGGGTGTCCCCTTTGTGCCCTGTGAACATCTGTGTTGCAGCTTATGTCTGAACCCAACTGGAGAACAAATGTGTGAACCTGCTTCTTATTTTGAGCAGGAAGCTGCTGCTATTAGTAGGGCACGTGGCCTTGGTTCACCTGCGACTTCTAATCCCCATGTGGGAGCGAACCAGCTGTCTGTCCTCTCCCCTCCCACCACCCATGCCCTTGTCCGTGGGGTAGCACGTTTCCCTGCTTTCCTCAAGACACTGCCCAATGCCTGTCAGTTGTCAGCATTCATTTTCTCCCGGAATTTTTCCCAAGACATCATGCAGAAAGGAAGAAAGGAGTAAGCACTGTAGGACTTTTATGGTATAGCTTACTTTCCGTTGCTCCTGGCAACTTCTCCTTGCATGCACACAGTCATGCAGGCACCACCCTTCTGCATAACGAAAAAATCTTCAAGCCCTGAAGTATCCAGGCTCAGGGGATGCCGGGGCAGAAGAGGAAGCCCCATTCTCTAGGCTGTGCACAGGATTCCAGGAAAAGGTGACAGTGTTTCTGTGCCTGTTTTGGACACAGCACAAGACAACTCATTGAGCATAAACTGTGAACTTGACCTCAAACAGACTTGCTTTAAGCAACTTTTTACTTTAAGAGAAAAAAAAAAAAGGAGCAAAGAAAAAGAAGCAGCAGCATTGCCGTATTTGCAGAAGTGCTATCCCACTTGAGTGTGCTCAGCAACATTTGAAAAGCGAAGGTGATGAACTGCAGTCTTTGTGGCATATGTGTGCGTCTGAGAGAAAAACAAAATCTGTTAAGTTAGCTTCGGCTTATGCTCGAAGGGTTGTTATGACAAGCCTGGAAGGTGCAGAAACTTTTGTGAAAGGTCAGGTGTGATAGCAGAGAACGACTGTAACTCTGGGGGGAGGAGGCTGGGGGATTTGAGGTCAGTCTAAATCAGCAACCATCAGCTGGGAAAGGCTGAATTAGCAAGAGCGTGCACCAATTCAGCAACTTCCCTCAGATGTTTGGGCTGGAAGGACTCAGAAATAGCAAATCTTCCTGGCTGATGTTAGCTGAAATGGTTACTGGGCAACCTTGTTTTCCTTCACTTTCATTAAATGACCTTCTTTTGGCAGAAAGGTATGTGGGTTTCAGAGCTTTCCAAGCCAGGTTAGAAAAAGTTGACCCCTTTCTTTCCAAAACTAACGATTGAGGCAGTCTCAATGCAGCTCAGACATCTCTGAGTGTGTGAATCCTGCACAGGCAATGGTCTCCCTTGTTCATTCGTGTATGCGCTTGTTACGGAGGGAAGGGTTGGTCTGGTTCATTGTTCGACTGGGAGTGCTAAACAGCTAAAATTTCTAAACAAAAAAATCTGGTCCTCTTTAAACGTTGGCGGACAGATATCTGTCTTCCATCTGTGGCAGCCTATGCTAAACAGAAGAACTGCAAAGTTTGTGTTCTGAAACCTCAGAGAAATAACTGGCACGCTCCAACTTTTTTTTATTAAACTACACACAAATCTGAAACATTCTGAAACACAGTAATGTTAAATTGTGACAAGCAGGCAGAAGCTGGGAAGTTCAGCCAGAAGGGTTGTGCCTCCTCCGTCCATAGGGTAAAGCTCTCGCGCAGGGCACGGAGCCCTTCGGCACTGCTTGCACGGGCATCGCTGTTGATGAACAGCGGGCAGCGGTCACCCACTGTGGGGGGCAATCCCCTGGCTTTCCCCTGCAGCTGGGTCGCCCGAGGTGTTGCACAGCCTGACGTAGTGGGGAGGAAGGTGGCTGGTAGTCTTGCAGGTGTGTGTGGCTCACAAGACCCCTCCGGAGGTTGAAGGTCGCTGTTTTCCTCCTCTCACAACCAGAAAGGTTATACACCGCAGCAGGCAGTGCCGGGTTTGAACAGCAGTTTCCTCAAACAACTCCTTGCTGGAGTACTTGAGCAAGGGAGCTCCGTTCAGAGGGGAGGGGAACGTGGATGGAACAGCAGGTTCTGACCACTGTGTTTGCTCCTCAGGGCCGTGGCCTGCAGGGATGAGAGTTGGAGTAGCCTTGAGGCTGCTCCAGCAAAAAGCTGGGGTTGTAACAGCTCTCAGCCAGACCTGAGCCAGAAGTTACATACAGATGTTTTGTCTATTCTTGTTTTCACTCATCCAAAAAGGACTGTGTTGCTCTTGGTGAAGTTTGGATCAGCCCCATGGAGCCGCTGGGAAATAAAATAGGACTAGGACTGTACATCAGCCAGTATCGACTGGGCAGTAGCAATTTGGTTTGGTTAGAGGAGGTGTCAGCTTTTAGCAGTTCCCTGTTCATTTTTAATTTGCTTCTCCATCTAGGCACTGCACTGTATTTAGTAATGTGCATCTGCTCTGTTGTCCCTTCTATTTATCAAAGTTACGCAAAGAAGTTACACGTTAAAACTGGTTCCCTTTTCTGAATTGGCTTGGCATTGCGACCGTTTGTCTCCCTTTGCAGTGCTAGGAAATGTGTGTTTACAATAGGCAATTACAAGGATGCCACTTTGGTACCTGGGAACCAGGGAGTGATGTCTTCTGATTCACTGGAACCGTCATGGCTGAGTCACGCTGCTAAACGTGCCGTATGTTACCGAGTAACACACGGTGTTATTAATTGAGGATGTCAGTACCATGTTACACAACTGTCAGACTTAAAAATTAAAGCAGTAATAAGGAGCTTTGAAATAGTCTTGTTTAAAATTGATTACTGTTTATAACACCAGTAATTCTAACCACAAATTTAATTCCAAATGCAAGAAAACAAGGGAACATGAAGGCAGTCTTTCTGCTTAAATGGCTCGATGACTTTGAGTATTTAATAAAGGGACAGTCCCCTTATGAGGCCAGTGTGTTTTGTCCACCTTATAGTACTCACCCAGCTAGCTGTCACCTGCAAGAATCATTTCTGTAGGCCTCCTGAACCTCCATTGCAGAGTTGCTGCCTGTCACTACATGCCATGCATACATGAGGTGAAGATGGTAAATGTCCGAGTGGGTTTTTTAATATGAATGCTCAAGAAACCAATGCCAGCAGTGAAGAAGTGTGGATGTGATCTGCTGTTGATTCTGTTATGCTTTTTTACTGTGCTTGAGGAAAACGTTTCCAAATTGGAGAGGCAGGTGCATACTCATGGGTGGTGCTTTCTGTATAGACACTAATCACGCCTTCTGCTTCCCATCCCCGTGCATCCCGGCAAAGGCGATGCATATTGCTCTTCATTGCACAGTGATTGGGTCCGTAATCCTACCCATACATAAAGTGTGTGGTAACCAAATGTAGCAACACGGGAACGAAATATCATTATTTTGTCAAGACAAGATACTCAGCACAGAGTATCATAAATTGATCCCAGGAGGACAGACCTAGAATATAAACTGTAGTGCTTTGAATATATATGCATGTTATAATTGTATTAAACGCTTTACAGCAATTTGTATTGTATTACAGCTGACAAAGTATTTTACCTCCTAGTAACTAACTAATGTAAATAGTGTTGATATTTTTCTTTTCCATATTTATAATTACATTAATTGCTTTGCGTATTAATAACAAACAGTTAAGTGTCAGAGCCCAAGCTGTAGCTGCCAGAAATCCACAAGCAACTTGTTTGCATATTCTAAATACGAAATTGAAGAGCAATTGCCCTTTTTGCAAGCGCGTACCTTCACAGCTTAAATTTTATATAGAAAAGCCCACTGTGTTACCTAAGTATTGTCATGTTCAATATCAAATCTAGCGCTAATAGAATATCTTTTGGAAATGAAGCAAAACTTTCTGCTAAGAGATCAGAAGACACCTGGTGAAAAATAAATGAATAGCTCACATTAGCTAGGAATTGTGACTTATTTCCAAATGAAGCTAAGCTTTGAAAAAGATGTTTCCTGCCCTTGAAAATAGCATTTTTCAGAAGCCAAAGCTGGAAGATCCACATGCAGTGCAATTTTTTGTTTTGTAATGTGATTTAATTGGGCTAACAGAGTGTCACAAAGAAGCATTTGAGGATTGACAAAATTTTTCTAACAGGAGCTATTTTTTTGAAAGTTTCCAGATCAATATCCTTCTGCATTGGTATCTTGTGGACTTTAGCATTTTTATTCTTAGAGACAAAGCAAGCTGAGATTTCAGCATAAATCTGGCTAAAACTTCAGTTAAAGAAAGCTGCCTCTTCAACTTACTTTTTTTTTTTTTCATTGTTGTTTTCTCTATAATTATGGTGCTTTATTTGTGTTGAACTCCTTGCTGGAGGCCAGCATTTAATACAGTTGATGATTTTGAAAGTTTGCAAACCCCTGGTATTTGTGAGGGCTGCAGAGTGAAGAGTCAGTTCCAACTTAATATTGCAGATGTATGCTGAACTATCCGGGGAAGAGCAAAGGTTGATTAAATTCACAAAATAAGGTGATTCATAGTTTTCTAAATATGTCACTCAACCTAAAATTAACTCAATTATTTACCAGTCACACACATGCTAATGAATCCTGACAATCTCAATCGACCTGCTGCAATGAACTTCACTGTCACCTAATACTATTTCCTCTGTGTTTTCCCTAAAAAGAAAGTGATAGTAGCATTTATCACATGAAAAGCAAAAGTGCTTGGGGATTTTATTTTTTTTAATAATAAAATTATTATTAAATAATTTGCCTGCAATTCCAGAGTACTAGTAAATTAATTACATTTAATTATTAAGGCTATAAAAGAAGCGCTTCTTGTGAGAATGTCTCCTACAGTTTAATCCCCCAGAGATTTCACATGTGATAGTGAGGAAAGTGGCTGCTTCTAAGTCAGCATCAATAATATTATTTAAGAAATAAAGTTGCAGTTATCTTTTCATGTGAAATTTGACAAAATTATAAAGCTTTAAGACATTAAGATAATATGATAAATATGATTTATTTTATTTCTAAAGTTAGAATGACCCTGGAATGGCTGTGTGTTACCAGTAGCTATAAGAAATGTGTAAGAAATTTGTAAGTTAGCCAAAATCCTAATTGAGTTTGTCTACTTTCTTGCTAAATACAGAAACACATTGTTTAAATAAAAAATGTGGTTATCCTGCATTTGTCCTTGAGTTATGCGTAAACTTCTAAGAGGCTGCCCTGAATTATGAAATGATAT
>NW_009607611.1:60510-122790 GCF_000690535.1 Cariama cristata | reverse complement strand
TTTCCCTTTCCAAGGTTTTTCCCCCAAAGCTTTACAGAATCCTGGATGAAAATCAACATTGATCCATAAAACAGACATCACTGTAGCATCGACATGGGCAGGGCACAACAGCTGAAAAATTTCTGGCCTATGGTTATTTCTGTCAGGAAAATGGAGATAGATACAGAGATAGATAGATAGATACAGATATATATATGTAGTATTTAAAGCTGCTGGGCAATGGCAGGCTGTTTGCAGACAGAGGCATGTTCAGCCTTTTTGGCTAGAATTGTTAAGTGGCTAATGAAGTGGACAAGTCAGGTTTCAGCATGCCCTTAGGGAGAAGGCTGTCGTGCCTTAGCTTCTCATGAAAGTTTTGGCAGAGATGGGTTTGAAGCTGCAGCAATCTCATTGTGAGATGTGGTGCTGGGTATGAGATGGGCTTGCTAGAACCTATTTTAATGGATTTTACTCAGTGGTTGTCACCCACAAAGAAACATAAAACTAAAAAACCCCTGCAATTTTGAAAACTGCAATTAAGTCATCACATTCAGTTGAATTTCTTTCCGGGTTGTTCTAAATTGTTACTGAATTTGTTTAGAAGGTTGGTTGGTTGATTTTTTTTGTGGGTTTTTTTAATCATTTCCATGATTTTCTTACTTGATTTATTTGGTGACATCAGCTATAGTGACCAAACAGTTGTTTCCGTGGTGACAAATTGCAGTGTTACAAGCATGTTTGTATGAATCAGGTAAGAGAAACAGATCAAGTGAGGATGGAGAAAGTTTACTTGCAAAAATAAACCAGAAATATTTGGTAAAAGTTTGCAGGAGAATGGCTTAGAAATCTAAAAATTATTTTAATATAACTGAGTCTTCAATACATCCAAAGATGCCAGCATGGCTAGTTTCATAGTGAAGCACAGAGGGATCTATCCACATCTGGTAACAGCTTAAAATAGATAAGTAACTCCATAATAAGAGTGAATTAATTTAACTGCAATAAAAAAAATAAAGCTTCTTGCTCATCCTCTAAACTATGACAACTAGCATCACAGCTCATTGTGATTAAGGTTTATCTCCTTAACAAATTGCATCTTAAAAGGATCTTGAGTACTTCTGTTATATCACAGATCCAGTTCTGATTCCATACTGGCACAAGCCAGGAGCTCAACCACTGAAGATGATGGAGTTGCATCAAGCTTATGTAAATGCAGGTGAAATCTGACTTGTGTTCAGTACATGTAGCAGGGAATATAACGTCCAAATTTAGGAGGCCCCAGATGATACTGTTGTATGGTATACTGTATCATCATGGATTTAAATACAATTTGGGGTACATGCTAATAATGCCAAAAAGACACTCGATGTGTACAGTGACAATAAGAATTAATTGCACTCCCGTCATGACAACTCTCAGTGGGAATATTGTGCCTTGCCTGGGCTCAGACGTTATTTCCAATAAGTATGGAAATAATGGCTCACAGTGCTGCAAAGTGTTAGGAGATCTCAAGGGAAATCTCATCAGATTATGTGATAGGTTTGAAATTCATCTGTGTCCCCACTGTATTTACACAATATAGAATTGTCTCTCTGATGGCTTATAGGGAAAGGTAAACACTATCGTCATAAATCAGCGAGGGGACTTGCTGCGATACGCTCTCTTGGTAGAGACTAGATTTCTTTCTGAGTTGATACAGGCAACTCAGAAAATGGTTATATAACTTTCTTACACTGCAGACATATTGTTGTCTGGTTTGTAACCTCATTATGCCACATCATCATCTTTCTTGCAGTTCTCCTTGCCTTCAGTTCAGCAGACATTAATTTTTACATTATCCTTTTGAAAATCTGAAAGGGAAAAAAAATTGTTGAGAACTTCTTGCTTCTAGCGTGGATACGACCCAACTACAGATCCATCTATCCACTTGTCATTCTTAGACTGCTCTTTGGCGAAGGCTTCTTTATGGCGCTGTTCTCGCCACTTTGCAGACTGGTTTGGGATTGTGCCAGGCTTTGCCTGATCAGGTGGGCAGAACTGTGTCATGTTAGGCCAAAAACTGTCCTCTTACCATCTTTCCCTGAAGATCAATGGATTATCATCCATGGAAGAATGCATATGTCACCACACTGGTAAGTAGTGAATATCTCAAGAAGCATATGACAAACTTGGTAGCCCATGGGTTGAGTTTCTTGAATCTTACCTGTTCTGGTGGGCATAAGCTAAAAGCTCAGTTCTGAATCCTCATAAGTTTTTAAGCATACAGGAGGGATGTTCTCTGGTCAAGAAGTCTTAAAAGAGCTAAAAGCTCAGTTCTGAATCCTCATAAATTTTTAAGCATACAGGAGGGATGTTCTTTGGTCAAGAAGTCTTAAAAAGACTGGAAGAGGAATGGTCTTCAGTGATCCACTTCTACCCTAAAGTTTGGGTAAGTAGTTTTGGAGGCCCAGGGCAAAAGCGAACTTAGCACCATATGAGACCTGTGAGGGCTGCTAGCCTGGACTAGACCTTTACTTTTCAAACTGAAGGGCTTTTCTGCGTTGCTTTGGTGAATATGGAAATAAAACAGTGGAGACACTGCATATTTCTGCAGCTTCTCTCTCCTCTTACTGATTTAGCTTCGTTTGTATCTGGCTTTCAGATTTAGCTCCCAGTCTTCCCTGGGGCTTCCTTCCCATTGTAAAATCCATCCTTTCTCCGAAAGGTGTTGTCTTTGTTCCTTTGTAGGTTCTTTTTCTTCCACGAAGATTCAACAACACAGTGGAGAACCTCTAGGATCCTTTCTGTTGACTTTTCTCCTTCCCAGGTAGACTGTCTACAGAGTGTCTTCCAGTTCTTCTTCCTTGCTGTCTGTGCTTGCCTTTACTCTTAAGAGAACCTGTCTCTCCTTTTCCTTCCAATAGCCACTAGCTGTGGCAGGCAAAGGGTTGATCAGGCAACCTCTTTTGTATCTTTCTGCAGACTTGTTAGGTTCATGTAAACATTTGGTACCAGTGGCTGTGATTTGATGTAAACTACAGTTCTACTTAGATCTTTTTCTTTTCTTCCATTTTGATAGACTGTTGGATCAGTGTATCAGCAGTCACATCTGACACTAGTGTCAAAACACAATGGATACCTGGCTCCCTTTAATTAATCACATAGAAGAAAAAACAAGAGAAAGCCTACTTAATAATTTAGTTCCTCTAATACTAATGCTTCCAGATTCTAATCATCTTTATCAGCTTTTAAAAACTACCTGACTATATATTAGGATCTCATACATTGTTTCTGATAGGTACAAATACAACAACCTTTTTTTCTACTTCTCGTTATTCATGGTAGCTGAATTTTTTATGTCACTTATAATTATATTTTTCCCTCATATGCACTGGAGGAAGAGGGCGGACTGTATAGCTCTTTATTCTTGTTTACCTTGCTAAGCCAAAACGGTTAAAATGAGGCATGCACCGTCCAAAGAGCCATATACTAAATTCCGATCGATTAATCACTAAGATGACCAGAAAGGAAACAGGTTGGTGATACATCTGCTGCTGACAGCACAAATACAAGACTGAGGTTGCAGCAGGAGGATCTGAGGAATCATTATGGCTGGTAATGATGTATGAGATGGAAAGAAATCAGGTTGTTTCAGAATCAACGTTGGGTTTGTAAGTGGCAGTCTAGGGAGAAACAATTGTGATTATTTATCAACTGAACTGGTTTTCAATTGAATTGTTTGGGCTTTTTTAACTTTATATGCTGAGAAATTAATAATTTAAGTACATCTCTTCGTGCTTTCTGAAGCATTGAAAAATATGAACCTGAATAGTGTATGGTATTTAAAATTGTGTTTAGCATAGAGGTATTTATCTATTTGTCATGTGAAAGGAAAATTAATAATATCCTTTGTGCACCAAAACTTTTATACTGAATGTTTTCTGAAATTTCATTATGTAGAAGCCCTATGGAAGCTGTGCTGTTCAAAACATTTTTGTTTTCATGTACTGTAATGTGTATTTGTTCAAACAAAGAAATGCTTATCTGTTGAAAAGATAGCAGTGATAAATTACTTCAGCTTTCATGCTTACCTACTGTTTTCCATTTGGCATTAAATTCCTGGTTGAATCCCACAGGTAGTTAGATCTGAATTCAAAGAGTTACCTTGATGCCTTTTTTAGCCAACCTTCGTGACCTGATGATAAAAAGGAAATTTAGTCGTCTAAAGGACCATCCTTCTCATATAGTTTAAATCCCACTAGATACTGAAAGGATTGCAATTTTTACCATTTTCTCTGAACTGTATTAATTTTCAGAGGATGTACAGGACCTCCACCTTTACTGTCACAACAACAGCACTTTAGATATCAACAGTTTAACTTTCTGTTGAATCTAAATAGCATGCAAATTGAGCTTCCCATACTCATCCTATCTCATTATGGGTAGTGCTGCATATGCTCTGTTAATCCTTTTGAAAAATTATTGACTCCTGAATAACTTTCTTTTACTACTATAAATCATATCTTCATGTTTTTTTTTTCTGTCATTGACTTTTCAGTTCAAGGGTCTGTTTTATTTCTCATCAGAAAACAGATTTCTCTCTATGCTTAACATGAAGTATTCCAGGCTCATGTTATCCATTTTAATGGAGGTTCATCACTCTCCCCCTCCTTCCCCTCACTGAATAAGTGATCCTTATGCAATGCACAATGCGAGCATACAAAACAGAAGAGTAACGAAACAGTTCAAAAAGCTAAAAGGCAACATGCCCTAAGTTAGTTGTATTAGCACATTTGAATATGTAAGAAAAAGTAATTGGGAACTCTTCCCTCGTTTGCCAATCTTTACCATGCAACAGTTGATAGAATAATTGTTTTTTACAAAATAGCAACATTGGCCTTCAAATAGGAGATGCTGTATATCCCAGCTGACTCTTGAGGCCTGTATCTTTATCTAAATTTTAGCTGGTCCATACTGGCTGCTCACTGGAGGACTGTAGGCATCTGCTTGTGAAGGAGATGAAGTTTCACACACTGCTTTAGGAGGAAAATTTCCTGCCCTGGGATAAACGAACATGGGCACTTGACCAAGCACTTAACATCAACATGCGCCAGTTTCTATCTGATGAGCATGAAAGGAGCTTGAGCTGACCATGTTTGATGTGGACAGTGATACTTTATGTGATGAGGACAACCCAGAGTGTCGAGAGATTCCTGCCTGCTAGTTTTTGTTTTGATAGACCAAGATTACTCCAAACCAATTCTGCACTATTATTTCTGTCACTACTCTTCCTTTCGTACTGCTTTCTGATACGAATTACGACTGACACCCTCTTTCATCACTCCCACTCAGAACGTTAGGAGTCTTGTGTTTCGGTATGGAGGCACACTGATCTACCAAATAAAGACCAGAGTTTGGACATTTGTCATTTGTTCCTTGCTCTACCACCAACTCATCCTCTGACTTTCCACTGAGCGATGATGGTACTGGCCTGCGTTCTGGTTTCCCTGTCTCTTAAATGGGAGCACTGATCATAATGGTTGCTCTTGAATAGAATAGTTCCGTTGGAAGGCACCTGCAATGGTCTTCCAGTACAAAAGCCCGACCGCTTCAGGGCTGAAATTTATCTACTGTGCTACATAAGCTGAGATATGGGACATCTTCTTTTGTAAGGTAAAATTCCGCTAAGCTCAATAAACTACTCATTATTAGAATTATTAGTAACATCATTACTGTTATTATGTCTGGATTCCAACTGGGTCCTCCACATTCCTAAAGGGATTGTTTTTAGTGTAAAATCCTACCAGGAAAGGTGCACTTTTAGATAATGAAAGTCAAGGACATTTAGTATCTTGCAAAGCTGACTCTACAGGAAAGACAATATTACAGTTACTTCAGGGCCATCAGAATTCAAGCCCTTCCCATGTGGAAGAGCTGTCTGACAAAATGATTTTGAAAATGCTACTTCACATTAAAAGTAGCAGGAGAAAATCGTCCCCAGGATGGTATTATCTGTGTGTAGCCAGTAGTTTAACAAGGAGTTCTTCCAGATATATTCCTACTCTTTTGAAAAAAAAATCTGTTTTCTAGAGTACATTAGCCTGCAGAGGCGAAGAAACAGGGAAGCTATTAATCTGTTTTCCCATTTAAACACAAATACTTTCTCCTAGCTCTAACTGAGAATAGAGGTAGTTCTCTTTTGGAAAACAAATGCCTGTTTAGGGCACTTATGCTGGATGCATTTGTGCTATTCTGTAATCTTGGTTGTCTGCACAAATGGGCACAATCCCCACAAAAAATGACAGCAGGCGTAAGTTAATTAAAATAACTATATCGGCATGTTGGTGGAAGAGGAGAGCATGCAGCTCACCTCCCACTGTGATAGTCTGGTTGACTTTGTGAATTATTTCCCAACCCTGCAGTCCTTCCCTTCAATGAGGGCAGGGTTTTGGTGGCTGGAGTTAGAACTAGTGGGATTTTGCCAGGAAATACCCGCTCTTTAACATAGCTGGGCTGCTGCAATTCTTTCTTCCCAAAGGAAATGTATATGTTTGTGTATATATATTTGATTTTATTGATAGCGTTTAGACTGCATAATCTGAACCGTGAACAGAGCAGGCAAGCTGTATTTTGTGGAGTCTAAGAGCATCCTCTTTCTGGAAAATCTTTCTGAGCTTATCTTGTGGTGAGCAGAATTTGATCCATACTATAGATAAAAGAGACTGCTGTTTACAAATATTTTGATGAAGCGTAGGCACTGTCATGTCTAGATGGTATGACGGATTTCTTTATACTCAGAAAGTAATCCAAGCCTGTTAGAGACAAGTAAATAACCTCAATTTTCTTTTCCCCCTTCCCTTCCCTTCCCTTCCCTTCCCTTCCCTTCCCTTCCCTTCCCTTCCCTTCCCTTCCCTTCCCTTCCCTTCCCTTCCCTTCCCTTCCCTTCCCTTCCCTTCCCTTCCCTTCCCTTCCCTTCCCTTCCCTTCCCTTCCCTTCCCTTCCCTTCCCTTCCCTTCCCCTCCCCCTTGCCTTTCATCTGTAGTGCCTGAATTTTAACAGTGAGTGCTCACAAAAGTCTTCAGTGACCCTTCACATGTCGCACCACTCTGTGTGAAATTTTATTATGATTAAATCATCAGGGGAAAACAAGAAATCAGTCTAGCCAGATAGTTATTACTGTGTTTTAAAAAGGTAAAAACCTTTGGAGACTAAAGTTTCAGCAGACTGATAATGTGTCACTGCAGAGCTGTCTTTCCTCCCTGCAAGACCTTGTCTCAGATGGTCACGAGGAAACCAAATACTCTGCCATCAGGTTCCTGCCCTCCTCCTACCCCATCCCTAACAGCAGTGTGATGTTTACTGTTGTTAGTAGCCACCTGCTTCCCTTCAAATCCTCCTCATGCAAAACATGGTCACTTCAGAACAGTCATCATATGTTTGGAAATGGCAAAGCAATTCTCCAAGTCCCACTGATCATGTTGTATAGCAACCCTACTGTATGCCATTTCTGCTGCTTGGAAGGCTGGTAGCTCCTTGGCAAGCAAAAGAAGAAGCTTCTTTCCAATAACAGTGTTTTTCTTTTATCCTGGAGTGTGGTGTTATTTTTCTAGTGGAATGATTAGAAAAGAAAATATATACAAAGCTAAAGAAGTATTCCAATATATTTATAATATAATATTATGATGGGCATTAAATAAAGTCACTCAAGTGCTTGAGTTCATTCAAGTATTTTTTGGCTTTTTAAAAGAAATAATTGTTGCACAGAAAGTCTCGCCTGAATAGCAATTATTTGATTAAAAGAATACTGGCCTAGGTCTTGTGCTTGGCTTTCTATAAGCTTAACCATGCAATCATTTTTTATTGCTATTGTTGAACATAGATGGATTTAAATAGGGCTTCTCCCACGTAAGTTCTTTAATGATACTTTTAAGGAAGAGAGCACAAGTGAATTGAAATGAAATCCCAAACCCACGGCTCAGGAATAGTGTGGGACAGGGTGTGAAAGGAACCCTGGAGCTGTCAGAAATGGCAGGAGTAGCATTACACAGCAAGGAGACCAGAGAGCTGGAGTCTTTCTGAGGATGGAGAAAATAGCATTCTTTTTCCCGAGAGCCCTTTGCTTTGGCTGGATGTGGGCCCCATTCTCTCTGAACCTCTTGCTGCCTATAACAATACTTCCAAATGCAATTGGCACCCATTCCAGCTGCCTGCAGGCAGTTATAGAAAGCAAGCTGGGTTTCTAGGGTTTCTTAGACCCACCCTACCTAAGAAATACAATTACTTAAATGTGCATAAGCAGAATTAAAAAAGTTAAATGGAAAAATCGTGCTGAAATCTTTGTAAAACTTGAAACAACTTGTGTTCTGTCCGTTGTAATCTGAAGTAATGAGCTGGAAAGACATATTGCGTTGCTGCAGATCTTGAGAAGGAGTAGATAAGTGCCAGAGGTTGAGCCTGTAAGACTCTGGGCAAAGCTTCATGCTGCTGGAAACAGTCTTGTTTTGCAAAGTGAATAATAGCTGATTGTTGAAGCATCGTCCCTGCTGATGGCGGGAGTTTAGAAAATGGCTAAAACTCTCAAAGGAAATATAGTTGAAAGTTAGTGTTAAGAAGAATCCTGTCTGCAAAAACCTTCACACTGTAAAATTCCTTTTGCCAAGAATGGAACAAGCAGGGACTTGACAGATAAAGAAATAGTAACACACAAACTCAGCTTTTCCAGTGGTGGAAATGTGCTGAGAGCAATGATGCAAGCCCTCGGTGATTCTGGGTGTGTCACCCACATTTTTCCCTTCCAAAGAAGTCCAGAAATACTTGGTGTGTCCTTAATAGTCTGGAGAGACTTGGCAAGAGCTGTCACTGGGTGTTTATTTGAAACGTAGTTCCAGGGAAGTATGAAGCAGATATTCATTCAATCTCAGAATTACAGGAAGATTTGAAAAAAAAAGAGGTGCAATTATTTACCTTAAGGCATCCGATTTTTACAGATTCAAAGAAAACGGATGTGTTTCTCGTCTACTGCTGTTGGAAATTTTGCAGGGTTTATATGAAAGTAATGTATTTATCAACAAATAGATATCTTTAAATGGTGCCTTAAATGCTAGTGGGCTTTATAACAGAATTCTAGAGAATTACTACAGTGGTCTATTCCTACTAATGTAACCTATGTTGTCCGAGAAGCTGCCACTGTAACTCTCTCCGTTATTGGTGTTCTGGAATATATTTGTATTAGGTCATGTCTGTATTTTACATATCCTAAAAAGATGTTGCAAGGTTTTTGGTCTTTAAGAGAACTACGTGAAATTGTAATTTTTTTCAGTAGCATTGTAGAATTGAAGGTAGATAGTGTGGATGAGAGGAAGAAATCATTGTTTTGAGTTTCTTCCTGGTGGTCAGGATGGAGATGGATTGAATAGATGCAAGGAAACTCAGTTCTCCAGGAGCATGTCTGATGATGTTGTAGAAGGGCCTGTTGTTCTTTTAGTTCCACATCTACTTTCCAAAACAGCCAGATAAGTCCAGAGTTAAAGGGGGGAGGGAGGGTTTGTTATAATAAACACGTATTTCAGAAAAAAAGTAAAGTAAAAATTTAATAGACTATGCCTGCCCATCTTCAATGGATGGCTCCATAAACAGGAGAAGATATGAAAGAAAAAATAGCATTGAGTACTATAACTTCTATATGAATTTCACCACCAGAAGTCTGCGTAAAATCAATACACTTAAGCAATTCAGCTTCAGCTGGTAGGGATTTTACTGAGTCCATTCACTTCATAGATCTTCTGGGTTAGTATAAACTATTTCTGTTACACACCTTGCATGAGCCCAAGAGGTTCGACATTGCTGGCGAAGATGTCGAACAAAGACAGAGAATCCCCACTGCTCGTTTGCTTTGGACATCAGGCAAAAAGGTCTTGCTGGTTGTTACTAGATTACACCTGTTCAGAGTATTAAACAAGGTTAAAACTTGAGTTATTTTTTCATCCAGATGCTGTGACTCAGTGAGAAATGGGTATGCCTATTTCAGGATAGGATTTGACCTAAATTTGCTTCTTGGTCAGCTTTGCATACTGACCTCTAACTTTTGGGAACTCTGAATTATCTCTACTGTGGTGTGAAAAAATTGCTGACTGATCAGTGTTAGTGATTTATATTTCAATACCCCACATTTCTTTGCTGATCTGTTCTGTTTGTGCATGGCTGTAAGTGGGTTCTCCAGTCAACGCTAGTGTCTCAGGAATTTGAAAATGTGTCTGGGAGAACTTTTTTATCTAAAAGGAGAACAAGCATTTGAGGTGGCCAGGAGGGGTGGGACTGGGCTTTAGCCTTGTCAATAGAGTGAAGGAAGGACTGAATTTGTAAGTGATGTTCAGGTGCAGCAGTTGTTTCATCTTCTTCAGCATTATGCTATGAGTGAAGAGTAGCAGAAGAGGGAGAGAAAGGTCACTCTGAGGGAAAAAGAATCTGAGGGGGAAAAGTAGAAAAGCATAGCATGGAGCAACGTAGAGAGAGCAAGTGGAACGAGTCTGCCAAGAGCTGGAGAAAAAAGTCAGAGGAAATGTGGTAGAGCCCCTGCCAGGCACTGTGTAAGTCTGCTCTGCCCTTAAAGGCAGCTTTCTGCATGCTAGCAGTTATGTCTAGCTGGTTTGCGGAGCTCCAAGTAGCGATGAAGATGCAATGGCAAAGACTTCAGGTTGGCTGTTCAGGGATCCTAGGAATGTATTTTGGATGTTGTCACACTGATATCTGTGTTTTCTTTGTTTTAACAACCATTAACAGCCAGGAAAGACAAATTGAGATAGCGCAGTAATATGTCCATGCTGCAAATGCACCTTTGTTCTCTCCTTCTTTCCTCCCTTTGCTCCCCATTGCCCAAAGGCTTTTTCTCCTTTGCTTCTCCTACCAGATGAGGTTCCCTGACTGAATATGTAGCGAGGAAGACAGATTCTTGACCTGACTTCAATCCAGCTTTAAGTTTGTGTATGAAAATGTAATAGGGTAATTTATCACCTTTATTCAGGTAAACAGATAAAATTGCAGGCAGCTAACAACCTTCATTTGTATGCTGAAAGTTAGAGGGAAGTTAGGCAGTTACATAGCAGCACCTTTCCCTGTTGGACCTGGATTACTTGGAAGGGTTTAATCATCATTCACAGTTTTCAACCAGCAACTTTACGTGATACTGGCAGGTAAATCACAGAGCAGAGCATGGTGCTGTCCTCTAGCTTTGATAGTTGCAGTTGTAGCAGTTCTTCAGCAAACGTCCAGTATAACCCATGCAGGATTTTCAGTATAGCTTTTAAAAATAACTAAGGAGTTTGAAATAACCATGCTTTATATAAGAGCAAATAATAAAGCACATGTGGAGGAGGCTTCATTAAGATTGCTTGACCTATGAGCAAAATAAAAAGGAGGACAAGACAGGCTTTCCTGGTGATTTACTTTCTATGCCCATGAATCATGTTTTTTTCCTCTGTTATTGTGATTGCATTTTTTTCTCAGCACTGCTCACCCTATCATTATGGGTAGAAAATGTAAAGGGATTCTGATATTTTCTCAGCAGTGATGAAAGGAACAGGACACTTCAAGGACATGCTATAAAAGTTGTTAGGACTGCAAGATGCTGTAGCTTCTTCAAGATGAAAATAGTGTGTACGGTCTGTATTGGATTAATGTGAGTCATGCTGAAGGATGCTAGCTATACCATAAGCGATATTGATCTTGCATGTTTACTTTTTAACTTATCAATTATATTAACTTCCTTTTTTCCCCCAGCATTTGTGGGTGAGTACACTTTTGAGGGTGTAAACCCCATGGGAAGGAGCCAGGCACTTCACATTGGCAGACAATCTGGCAAAAGAGGCTGTTTAAATATTTACCATCAACAACAGAGGGTTGTTTAAAAAATAACTGTACGTTTCAGTGCATTGTCTTCAAGGGGCTTACTGGAAAAGAAAAAATAAAGGCACAAAATTTTGAAATTTTTAGAGAGCTTTCAAAATGTTAAGGAGTATTTGCGAAGTAGTGCAAGTTAAATATATTTTAACATGGATTGATGTGGGTTGGCTTTTTCCCTATTTTTGGTAGAGAGGAAGGGAAGAGAAAAAAGGAAGGGCTAGGTGCTCTGCAGTTGACAAGAAGCCCTGGGATTGGAAACCACAAAATTAAAAACAGCAGATGTGAAACAGTGGCTTCTGACTTCCTTCGTATGAGCACAAATGCATCAACTTAATAACATCATTTAGAAGTCGTCTTTTGGGTCCATGGAAGAAAAGAACACGGAAGTAATTAGTACTAGTCTAAAAAAATCCACAAGAAGACATTTGTCCTTGGTAAAATGTTTCTCCATATTGCTTTATGGTTTCTATTTATCCAGACAAATTATTCCCCAGATGTAAAGCAGCACTTATGACATCATATGAGATTACCATGCAAGATTATAATGTGGATGTGGCTTTGTCACAAAAGACAAATGTTCCTTGGGCCATGCGGCAGAGCTGTTTGCTGACTGAGGGGAAGGATGTAAACCCCCATGATATACCAAACTTCAAGCTGTAGTTCCCATCAAAAATAATAATTTTAATCCAATTATACTAGCAGATCAGAGAATCGGTGGGCTTTCATACTGATGGTATTGTGTGAAATATTAGTTGAACTATGCAGCTGAATAACTAGAGAGGATTTAATTATGACAGTTACTGCTGTTTTTGAGAACATCAAAGACCTAGCTAGCAGATTATGCAGCAGATGTATTACGTGAAGTAGAAGTTGATAATGATTTTCTGGATATTTGGGGGTTTTGTTCCAAGTGAGAGCATAATTATTAAATAACTTCTACTACAGTTCTCACAGGTGTTGTGTTGTTTTCTTTTGTTCTGTTTCCCCCTCCCCCAGTAGTTACCTTTATCTGGTAGAATATGAATTTTCCCTTAATAGAAGCTATGGAGAAGAAGCATCAGCTTCTAATTAGCTCAGTATACTGAACCTCGTACTACCAAGCAGGTGGTTTGGCACACACAGAGGCTAAAGGTAAATTGGTTTATCTTAAAGATGGAATTTTTTAACTCGTGCAACCTGAGTAGTATTTTTCTTCAAAAGGAGTTTAGGCAGTAAGAATGGTACAAATCTTCTCAAACTATGCAAGAATGGCAGGAAACATAAGCTGTTATCAACAGAGTAAACGTGGGTCGCTCACAGGTGGGCTGAAGAATATTCTTTTCCATTTTGTTAAAATATCCACAGGCAGCCAGAAGCAATCTAATTTTTGCGGTGCTGTTTTATTAACTGAAAGAACCTCATGAAGTTTTTCCGTATGAGCTGCATTGTGAGGTCTCAACTCTTCTGAACACAGCAGCTGCAGTGGATCAAGTCTGAGAGAGGTCGAGGTAGACATTATAGCACACTCATCATATGTACCGTGGTTGTTGCTTTTCCATGATATGCTAAGTCAATACCGTAAACACCAACCACCTCCAAAACTGGATAAATTCCTGGGCTGAAGTTGAAGGGTGGACATGACAGACCAAGAAGATGATGGCAATGCAGGTGTTTGGCGTCTCCTCTGCATGCCAGCTTCTCATCAGCTGTGAAAGGATGAAACACCACTGACATCAATGGGATTGCTCCCCTTTTTAACAGCAGCAGTGTTAGTTCTGTGGCATTCAGGTATTGAGAACACTTGTGGTAGGTGTCTGAGAGAGTCTCTAGCCAAGAGTAAGTTTTGTTTAGGTCTCCCATGAAAAAAAAACAAAAACAAAAAACCAAAAGGCACCATTTGGGAGAAAAAGCTTGTGATGTTCAGAGTAGTGTATTTCCTAATGATAGCACTGACTATGGTAACAGATACTCCTCTGCTATCTACCACATTTAGTTCAGATTGCAAGCAGTACACAGGTGTGCAAATATCCCTTTTTACAGTAGCAGCGTTTGAAGAATTTCTTCTGGGGACAACACTGAGCTGGTCGCTCCCTGCTTGAGGTCCTTGTGGCCTAACAAGCCTTTTCCAATTCTGCAACGCTGACAACAGTTAAGGGAAAAGATGAACAGTCTTTGCTGGGACATTGCATCAGTTGTATGAGAAATGGAAGTGGGTCATTCTGGACATAAAATTTCATGGAAATATGTTTTGTAAGCATCAAGACATTTGAAGACCCATCTGCTGAGGGTGTGTCCGCTGCTTCTGCCATGACATCTGTTTGGAGGGAGGCGTAAAATTCCCCTTGTGATTCATGCCAGTGCTACAGAGCTGGGAAACTCCTGCTCTTTCTCTTCTCTTGTTGTGTTTGTTGTCTCACCCTTGAATGGCAAGGACTGTGGTTTGCTAAGGGTCCCAGTGGAAAAGAAGGTTTAAAAAAAATTGGGAGGAATCAAATGGTAATTTCTTGTATCATAGATGCTGTGAAGTTTGGCTCTTATTGTGACACTATTAAAATGTCTGAAAATGGTTTATTTCTTAAAACTCCATAAAAAAGATTTTTGTGACGCATCCTTTCTAAATTGGGATGAGTAAGAAAGTAGAAGGCAAAATGCAGGAGTTTGTTTCAGAATCATGGATATTGTGCATTAGATATTATAAATTAAAATGGAAAACTTGTTATTTAAAACTGTTCAAAATCTCATGGTTTGGACTAATTCATTTTCTCTTCCACTTGGGTTTGAACATTTCCTGTCCCTTGGAAGTTAGATGTTGAAACTAATGTTCCCAGTAATAATGCATTAAGCTGGAAAGTGCTGGATCTCAAGCATATTAAGCAGTAAATAATCTGAGTTTTTATTGTTGCCACATACCTTTTGATAGCCGGTCCCATAATAATCTAATATGATGTCTCGAACTGGTGTGTTTATTGTTCTAAAAAGAGGAATAGGCAGATGTTGACCGTGGCTGCCAGATAGAAGGGAGATTTCCAAAGCATTAAATGTAATATTGAACTTGCTGCGTTCAATGGTCTCTCTTTGTTTTGGCTAGGTCGCTTATCTGTTAATTGTGATCTGTAAGTCTAGTTACAAATATTTTTTAAAATACTGTCAGAAAATGAAATCCTGTATTTGCAATCCTAGTAGGCAGAGGAACAGCTCAGTCTGTTGTCTTATTGTGATACCGTGAACACTTCAAAATGCTTCTACGTCTGTGCATTTTGAGGTGAATACTGCTGTAAAATCCAGGTCACTTCAGCTGCACTAAAGCTGAAACACAGTCTTAGCGTTTTTTTGGTAATATATATGCCCATTGAGTTACAAAAATTGGTTTCCTCAAGGCAGGCTTTCTTAACATGAGCGCAGTCTTACGGTAAGGTATCGAACCCATCTTTTTTTATAGAGTGGAGCTACCTCTGTCTCATACTTTGCAGCTCAGATAGTGGGTAGATGAAACTCGGGACAACCACTGAGCACATAAGCATATCCTTAAAGGGATCTATTTTGTGGAATTAGAGAAAATAGAGTCTGTTTGGAATAATCTTGCTAAACTACCAAATATTCAGCTTCCATTTATATTCAGTTGTCTGTGAAGGTAAGGAGATTAGTGTTTGCCTACAGAAGAATCACATTGGATCTGCCTTTTAAGTTGTTATAGGATATACAGTTGGGTAGGCACATCTGTAGGGCTGAAATGAGAGAACTGTCTCTCGTTTGTTTTCTCCAGTCAAGCATAAATCTCTAATTTTAAGGGCATTGTACCCTTGGTTTAGGTTTGTTTATTTTAGTTTTATAGGCCCCATTTTAAATCCATTTTAATGAGCTGTTTATGCAGTGATAGTGTTTTTAATATATGTTTAGGTTCTATGTGACTCTAAGCCAGGCAACGATGCGTGAAGAGGGCATGAATTAATAATATGGCAAAGGCAACTGAAATACCTCTGATGTACCAGCCAAAAAAGATTTTGACGTGGGTGCCTGTCTGCCGGTTTGCTTGCCCTTGCCTGAGACCGACAGTTCAAGCTGCCGTTTCTCTCCTCAGGGGTGACTGATTTTGCTCGCCCTGATGCATCCTGGAGCTAGTTAGGACTCCCAGCCTGGTGCATGAATGGTCTTGATGCTGTGGTTGTGAGTGTGGGATGAAGATCAGGGAACGGAGGAATGCCAGGAACCAGCATTTCATCCTGTATACCATCTGCAGGACAATCATTCTGCACTTAGCTCGCTCTGTATGAGCGAAGTGAAGTAGAATGGTACTAAGACTTAAGCCAGCACCTCTAATCAGCTCAACAGTCAGCTTCACCCAAAGCCATAGCTGGCCAGCTTGAGAACCTCTGCAAGTGTTTGAAAAGTGTTACAAGCAAACACAGATCCCAGAAACTAGAAGCATCTCTCATAGGGAGCATGATACATGCATATTTGCTGGACAAAGACTTTTTGGGTGCTTTGTTTGCCTGCAGCTTTTCTAATCGTGGCAGATCTGCACAGGACAGTTTGGTAACCAGAGCTTTGCCATAACACAAGGTATGACAAGGCCTTTGGATGGTCTTTATGTGTGCCTACTTCCTGGACGCTCATAAGGAGCTTCATAATTTGTCTCCAGACATATCTTGAATATAATAACAAGAATAATTAAAACTCAAATAGCAATTTGGTACTCTGACCATCTGGGATCCAGGCTGAGAGATGAGATATAGTACAGACCCTAAAGCTGTTAGTAAGGTAAGCTTTCTTACTCTTTTTTGTAATTAATTTAAATGGTTCTTAAATGATTTTTAAATGAGTTCATACTCACAACAGCTTTGAAAATCTGTGTCTTGCTGGTGGGATCTGACTGCTGCTTCTACTGCTGTGTCTTGGTCTGATTCCCAGCTGGAAAAACTGAACCTCTGTATCAGCTGGGTGCCACCTCAGCACAGTGATAAAGGAAAGCAAGCAGAAATAGTTAGAAGCTTTTCTAAACACCATTTAGAGAATCCGTTTTCTAATATATGGACTCCAGAGAGAAAAGAAAACAGGGAGGAAGAGGATATTACATGTGCTTTATTAGCATAAGCATTTGATGTCTGTGTTGCTTGAAAAGAGGATGCTGAGAAGTACCGGGTGTATGAAGTTAAAGCTGATGAAAGTGTAATACACATTAGTGTTTTATGGAATATCACTTTTAAATAGGGTTTTCTTTTCCCCTGGTAGAATAGAAAGGTTGAATTGGGTTTTATTCCACTAAGGCAAGAGACTACACATTGGGGTATAAGGGAGGAACTGGAAAAATGGCAGAGCCAGAGCAGTTATTTCTGGGATCACCTCTGGGCATATACATCCCAAGTATAGCAGCAGAGTAAAGAGGAGTTGCAACCCTGCCGATTCTTTTCCAACCTGAAAACATGTCTCTGTGGCAGAGTGTGCTACTCCACTGCGGCCATTCCCAGGCTCATTAGACTCATTAAGAGCCAGAGCTAATGCTGTCAGGTGCAGTGGTACACAGATGCATATGTGCAACTTTCAGGGTCCAGATTAAGCCAGTATGGCACTGTACCCTGTGACTGGCAGCTCGTTTGGAGTAAAGAGGGCTTATGCTGAGGCTGTGTATCAAACACTGAGGTGCTTGATATACCTCATGCCTCCTTAGCTGGGGAAAGCCTCCTGCGAGTATGGTGGAGTTAGACTTCCAAAAGCCTGGATAGGAGGACCCATGAGAATGAATTCCAGTTAGCAGCAAAGGGGAGAGGGAATCCATCCAGATGCCAGATGCTGGGTTCTGTGGAAGAGGAAAGGGAAAAAGGATGGTTGTTTCCCTGAAGGACTTCTTTTAAATTACAAGTGAAGCTGGGGCAAGTGAGAATCTCTCTCTTACCTAAGAGTGGACATAGGTTTTTGGCCAGGTGAGTAGTCTAATACTGACTACACCATTTTTGTTTCATTATAAAACTCTGTCTTTAATGCAAGAGGAGTGGCAGCAAAACATCCTGAGATTTTTCGTTTTGCAGCCAGCGCCACAAAGCACAAAATCAGCTCTTGGCAACCCAGCTATTAGCAGCGTTGTCCCATGCTTTGCTGCAGTGGTGACTGCAGCAGCAGCAGCAGTTTGAAGAGCTGACGCTGCCCCAGGTTGCCAGCCGAGCCCTGGTACTGGCTTCTGGCTTGACCCTTTTAGAGAGCAGCCAACTGATGTCCCGACAATGCTGTCAGCTTCAGGGCTGTTGGTCAGACAGCTTATACCTTTTATTCTCAAAAAGCTTATGCCACCCACAAGGTTTAGGACTAAAGCAGCCAAAAGGAGTGTTTTTCAGGGCCACCAAAAGGTGCATTTTTCTACCGGGGCTCCCAATATTTTTTTTCCTTTTTGCTGTTGCTCTATGCCTGACACACTTGCAATCCCCACTTGAAGATCCGTGTGGTGGTGGGCAGCCTGGGCTTAAGCTGAGCAATTCTGCCAGCTGTCTTTCAAACCTGAGTTTACCAGCCTGATCTCAGCTGTCAGCATTTGTGATCCGTGCTGCTGAGAATTATCAGGCCCAAGAACAAGCAACGTCAGCAAAAAGCCTGTTCAGAGGCTTGCGTTTCAGTCAGTCTTTAGCAATTGTCTCATAAATTGGGTGTGGATCTTGTAGGAGTCATATGAGGTGCCTTGGGAAGTTTTGTCAGAGGAGAGATGCCAAGATGCCAGTGGGAATTGCTGCTGAAGGTTTCCATACCAACTTTCCAGCCCTTTTCAGCTCATTCCCAGGCTGTGAGCCAGGAAAGTTCCTGCTCAGTTCAAGCGTACCAAAGTGTGATTCCCAAATATGTTAGCTGTGTCCAGGGGATGCCTCATGGTAAAGAGTATGGCTGTACAACTAAAGTACAGCTGAGAAGAGTGCAGGGAGAGAGGGAGAATAGGGACTGACAGGACTGGACAGTTTAATTGTGAGACACTGAAGCCCTTCCCTTCTCCCTCACCTGGGCAGCCAGACAGTCCCTGCAGCTTACATCTGAGCAGCTTCTCTTCAACACTTAATTTGCACCTTTTCAGGGTCCCACCAGACTCAAAGGAAATAATATATACATACATATATACATAAAAAACCCCTAGCAAATGAAACAAACCAAAATCACCACCGGAAGAGCAGAACTAGTGGTAGGGAGGAGGAGAGCTTGATTGTAAATGGGTCACATATAGGAGAGGCTGCAAATTTCTTGCTCTAGACAGATCATTTCCACCCCTGAGTGCTGTTCACAATAGAGGAGCTCCATTGATTTGATGCTCAAACAAGAGGACAGAGGAGGATGACATCCTGGAACAGTCTTCCCTCACCTTGTGAAGTCTCTCAGAGTAACTTGTTTTGCTGCATGGGACCTGCAGGCTTGAAGCCTTTGAAGAGCCAGGAACAGGGCTGGTTCAGTCCAAATTGTCTTGCAGCTGTATAAGAAGGAGGGCAGCACATTTGTACGTTGCTGTCTAGACATATGCAAACAGGCTGATAATTTCTGTGCGTCCTTCAGAAAAATAAAAAGTGACCCTCCAGGAGGGCTGTCCATGTAGGCACCCTTCCTTCTTGGCCCCAGGTTGGAAGTCTTTTGAGACAGTTAGGGACTGACTGAGGATATCACCTCACGATAAGAGGAAGCGGGAAATGAGCATCCCAAGAATTCCAATTTTTTGTAGCAGTGGTGTATGGATGCTGCCCTCCAGCCAGCGGGGTAGAGCAAGATAGGGATGAGTGCTGCTGGGGTAAAGCCTACCTACCCCTCAGCCCTGCTGTGTGACCGCTTGTTCGTGTACTCTTGCCCTTGCAAATCTTCATTTCTGACAGCTCTTTTCGCTCACTGTCTCACTCTGTTGGTTACTTAGTCTGAACTTGGCTTTCAACCCCATCAAAACCCTTTAACCACTGCGCTCCTTCCCAGCTCTCTGGTCCTACTTTCCTTAATCTATTCTTACTTCCTACCTTTCCCGTGTGTTCCCAAGGGAACACAATTTGCTGCTAAATGCCGAAAGATACCCCCCATCCCAAAATAAAATAAAATGGTAGTATCAAGATGTGAATGTAGTGACTATAATTAACTGTCTAATCTCATGATGGTTGTCCTCTCTTCCCCTTCTTTCTCCCTTAGGCTTTGCTGTTCACTCTCGCTCTTACACTTCTGCAATAGGAGTAAATTCCTCATGACAGAGGATTGTCTTTTGCTTGTTTAATGTGCTTCTCTGCTTTAAGCACTACCTTAATAGTAATTCTGAAAGTGTAAGGCACAGAATAGTTTCTGTACCCAAACTGTACAGTACTGAGACCCTACAGCATGTTACTGGTAAAATCTATCTTATTCCTGTGGCTGAAACAACAGATCATCTTAACGGGAAATGAAATGACTAATAGCAACTGGCCCGCACCGCTGCTGTGACAGGCCGGCTTGTTGAGAGTGGTTTCGTGACTGATAAGATAAGGGAGTGGAAAAGGGACGTTGAGAGGCCATTTCATTGAAACTTCAACAAATCTCACACGCTGTAGATTGGTTGATGTCCTGCCCTAATATTTCAGTTTTATTATTAACCAGAAAAACAAAATCAAATCAAAGTTCCCAAGGCACAACAAAACAAAGTGAAAGTTCCCAAGGCACAACAAACCAGAACAGGCTAAGTAAAAATATGCTCGAAGACATGCATAATGTATTAACTGTATTTTGCTTCATTTGTAGAGAGCAAAAGAGAACAAATAACCAGTGTTTTGGCCCCTTATGGGCCTTTGTCAGGGATACGCTTCCCTGAGCTGTTCGATGGGGAAAAAGATTTTTAAAAACATTTTCTCGTAAGGGTTTTTCAAGCTGCCTTACAAATATATATTATCTATTATAAGTTCTTGAGTTTTATTTGAAGCAGGACATTTCCAACTCTCCGACTAATTGGAAGAAATTTATGCCACAAATAAAGCAACCCGTTTAAACCTGCAAGTCTGTCTCTAGCCACGTATCCTTGTTCATGAAAGTGGGTGCTACTGAGCTGTACAGAACAATATATATGCATGTGGGCTGCCAGGATTGGACCTTTAAACGTTGTTTCTGTGATATCCTCCTCAAAATTGCAAGTAATAATTTAGAATTTTTTTTCTTCACATCTTAGTCATAAATCCTCTTACAATGTAACTCTAATTAAAGTAGATTTAAAGACTGTATTTTAAAATCAAGTGTTTCTTTTTTTGTTGTTGTTCTTTTATTCTTTTTTTTTCCTTGAGGGGGAGTATCCTGCAGATGCAGATTAGAAATTAGAGCCTTATTTCCAGTGCAGAAACAACCGTTCTGGCCCAAGTGCTGTCTAGTCCACGCCCAGCTGCCTGCGCTTTTGTGCCAGAGCTTGCTGACCCAGCCATCACTTGGAAATTTATAGGAAACATCATCAAAATATATCCTAAACAGGATAGCTTGGCTTTTCTGAGGGACTTCATACCCTCTCCAACACTTAAAGCACTATGTATATGCTGTGGTGCTGTTGACAGATGGAAACTAGTGGTTTTAACAAGTTGATTTTAAAGGTGGCAGATTCTAGGCAAACAAAACAAAACAATTTTTCTTCCAATTCTGATTCCTGTTGGGTATACACCCGGATATCTAAAGAAACAGTATGAATTTCAAACCTTTACCTGAAATGACCTTTGCAGAAATCTGGGTATTTGTCTTTGCAAACTTGTAGTCAAGTAAGTGTAAGGATTTCTTTTGTTGAACTGATTGTCAAAACGGGCTCAGGCTTTTTCTGTGACCCCTTTACACCCTGTGGAAATCCCTTCCTAATTTTTTAACAGGTTCTATGTTCAAAAGCTTAAAAAACTAAATTGAAATATTTCAGTCTAACTGAAAATCATGTACAAAAGTAGAAACTTGCGTGTTTCAGAGAAGGGCCCCACTTCTGTTTGTAGTATGCAAAATACATCGTATGCTGCCATACATGCAGACCATCCCTGGTTTTGGAAATGGTTTATGAGACATTTCTTCCCTCACTATTTTCTTGCTTTTATGATCTTTAATATGCGTGTGTAGTTGCAAACACAGAAGTTCAGCTGCACAAATGGCTGCTGTTTTTGAAAGTATGGCTCTTAGGACTAGGCTACTGGAGGCCCTGTCTCCATCTTTTCCAGAGACAACCTCTTTTTGTACTTACACAGTCTTCAGTATAAGAGCTGCCTGTGCATGCCACTTTTCCGTTATTCTGTTATTATCTCCATTATTAGCTCATGACACAGATGCTTTAGCAATGGGCACATTACAAATGCACATACAAGTCACTTGCAGGCACAGGAGGAATCTGTTTTGTTCAAAACATGACCTTAATTTGTGTGGCTGTAGTTGCTTGAGTGCAGACACTTTGCAATTTTAGTGTTTGTGCAGGAATAAATGCTTTAAGAATTTATTCCACTACAGAAAATTTGCTGTTCTTTGGTGTTCGGTGGACTCAGGGTAGTTTTGCAGAAACTTTCTGCCTGTAAAACTATAGAGACATGAAAGGATGCCATTAAGATTCTCCCTTGGAAGACATCCCCTGATATATGATAGCTGGTTTTTTGGAGGTGATGTTTATTTCATTCAAGTTTTTCTTTGCTGAAAGCTTTTTGCCAGTAGTTGCAGGCTCCAAAGTCAGTGGTAACATGACAAGGGCACATCCCAGATCTCACAGATCCTAATTATACTTTTGTTTCTTAAAGTCTCTGTCAGGCTGATTTCTGCCTAAAGAGCAGCTTGCTAAATTGGAAGCGAGCAGGCTGGTGATACAGGTAGGGAAACTTCGGAAAAATAATGACCCTTCCTTCCGTCAAGGGCATCTGCTGCTCGTTACTGCGGTGGCGTGGAGTCACAGAATCCCTCCGGTGTCCTCGCCGATTCTTGCTGATAGATAGCCAGAAAGCCTCCTCTCATCTCAAGCAGGACCTGTTGCATGTGAACGTTGGCATGGCGAGACACACATATATCCCCTCCAGGCTTAATTATATGACACAGGACTGGGAGTGAAAGTGGAGGCCAGCAAGAAGCTCCAGCAAATCTTCATCCCAACAGTTTATCTAGTAAGAAATAGCCTTTGGGAACCCCCACAAGCCCTGCTCATTCCTCTAGTCTGTAGTTGAAAAAAGACACTATTTTTAAATTGTGGCTTTGCTGTTCTCTAAATAGCTTAAGACAGCAGTTTTCAACCTTAGTTGTGCTGTTAACCTCTTCCAACCACAAAAGAGACTGTGGCCCCAGCATCATCAGATTATTTTAAATAAATACAAATATGGCAAGTGCTTCTACCCCGGCTAGAAGTACTTTGCAGCTGTGTTTAAAGTCATGGACCTTGGGTTTAGAGAAGGCAGTTCAGTCCAAAAGACCACTTCCCTCTTTGCATAAAATTGATCGTTCAATACCATCAGTGCATAAATTTTGCCATGTCAAGGACAAGACTTTATTGTAAGTAAATCTCTATAAGAAACCAATATCAAAAGAAATCGGAATAAGCCTTTGGAAGAGAGGGCAAAGTTAAAGCTAAATAAATAAATAAATAAGACTAAGTTTGTATAACTCATTAACTTCTGACATTTTAATGCTTTCCCTCCAGAAAAATAGAAGAAGTGGACAATGTTTCTGATGTAGAAGGGACTTGTTGAAAGTCTTGTCCACATAATAAATCTGTGTTGGCAGAAGTATCCATGTCAGAGAGTTACTCATCTGAATAATATCTTAAATATTAACTAGAATTTGTATTTCATGTGCAGATTTCCCAAATCATTGCAGTAATCAGGAACTTTTGCCAGCTGCTGCAGTGCTTTGAGCACTATTCCTGACATAAGAGCCTCCTTCATTCTCGTTCTTCCAGTAACAAAGAAAAACCCCAAGTTTTGCTTTCCATTGCTCCTTATGATCAGCTCTGAGTATGGACTCAATTCATGCTGCTGTTGCCACCATAAAAAACGCATGATAACACAAAGTTGCTTTTTCGTTAATAGAGCCAGCATTTGCAGTCCTGATAAAAGCATTCTCCTCCAGGCTGTTGTTTTCTCTAGACTTACTGCTGCTACTGTGTCTCAGGCAGACTTCATGGTCTTAATACTAAAATGGCTCTTTCCTGAGGGAGTTACTCACAAAGGTGGTAGTCACATCACTATTTTTCCTCCCACATACATGTGCGCTTCCTTCCTGGTATCTTTTAGAAATTCTTCTCTCCTGTTATTAGTGATCTCATTTTTAGGTATATGGAGGTTGCAGTATTGTGTATTGGAGATGCTGCTTTGCAGAATGATGAGTGATTTCATTTGCAGGATACTGTTGGTCTGGATAGAAGATGCAAATATGTTATCTCTTGACAAAGATCGAATGGATTGCAGTCTTTTTTTTTCTTTTTTCTTTTTTTTTTTTTTTTTTGTACTGGGTTACAGAAATACCTCTGCAGTCAATTGGCTTATACCACTTTTGGCCCATTTTAAGATCTGTTCATGCTGGTGCTATACAGCATTTAATCATGCTACACTGATATTAAGAAAATCTGTGTTTGCGTGATACAGTTCCTTATTATAGTATAATGGGCGAGTTACTACTGTTTTTATTCCTTTTAGAATCAGCAATAATTTAAGCTCAGTTGTAGCTGCTTCACACTAATATTCGAGTGGTAATGTGCTCTGAAATGTTATGGTGTTCCCTACCTTTCTCCCCTCATTTCTGTGCAGTCTCTCTCAACTGATTGCTCTGTCTTACCTATGTGTCTGCTACTGCTCTGGGCTCAGGTGGCCAACTCTCATCTCCTTGTTTCAGTGCTAGTCAACTCATGGCAAAAATCTGTATATTTTGCCCATGTTTGGGCACACATTTCTAGGGCATTTTGTTCTAGCTCTGTGCCCTGCAGCCTCCTGGATGCTTTCAGCTGGACCTAGCCTAGCAGGAAGGGATTATTGCCCCCCATTCAGCACATGTGAAACCATATCTGAAGTAGTGTCTGGTTTTGAGCTCCCCAGTACAAGAAAGGCATGGACATACTGAAGAAGTCCACTGGAGGGCCAGCAAAATGCACAGTGAGCTGGAGCAGAGGATGTACGAGAAGTGGAGACATCTGGGACTGTTCAGATCAAGAGAAGGTCATTGGGGGATCTTACTGCTGTCTATGACTACCTAGTGGGAGGGGACAGGTAAGTCAGAGCCAGACTCTTTTCAAAGGTGCGTGGTGATAGGAGGAGACAGACACAATTTGGAACATATGAAATTCTGATTCTATATATTTGGGAGAAAAAAATTCACCATGTGTGTGATCAAACACTGACACAAATTGCCTAGAGAGGCTGTGAAATCTCCATCCTCAAAGATATTCAAAACCTGACTGGAGAAGACTCTGAGCAACCTGCTTTGAACAGCGGGTTGGACCAGGATGACCCCATGGGTCCCTTCCAACGTAAATTATTCTGTGAGAACCTTATCCACAGAGGGAGAGAGTAGATTATATGGGCAGCTTTGGAGGTCTGGATGGGAAGCTCTGGGAATCAGTCTCCACAGAAGTAGGATTTGGGGGGGATAGCTAATCATAGAATCATAGAACAGCCCAGGTTGGAAGACACTTCAAAAGATCATCTGTCCAACCTTTCGTGGGAAATGGAGCCTAGATGAGATTATCTAGCACCCTGTCTAATTGCATCTTGAAAACCTCCAGTGATGGGGACTCTACCACGTCCCTGGGGAGGTTGTTCCAGCGGCTGATTGTTCTCAGTGTAAAAAATTTATTTGTTATATCAAGATGAAACCTCTCCTGGTGCAAATTGTACCCGTTGCCCTTTGTCTTTTCTCATGTGGCTCCTTGTGAGGAGGGAGCCTCCATCCTCTTTGTAGCCGTCCTTTAAGTACTGGAATAAGGGGATAAGCACCTCCCTGAGCCTTCTCTTCTCCAGGGTGAAGAGAGGCAATGGCTGAATGAAATTCCCCTCCAGCGTTTCATAAACAGTGGCACTGAAAGAGAGGAGAGCAAGGTGGCTTGCAGGAAGACGAAGGACAGAAATCAGAACTCTAGCCAGTTCCTCTGCTATTTTTGGAGGACTTGGAGAGGAACTGGGCACAGAATACCTCTGCTGACCTGCAGTTTGTCCAGGACGCAGCTAATAGACAAATGACATGGAGCACTGGCTCAGTCCTGTCACACTACATGGGGGCCATAAGCAGGATCCTGAACAAGGTGCTCACAGCTAGGCAGGGCTGCCTGACTTCCTTTGCTCCCTGTCCCCCTGCCTGCCTGCCTGCCTTCTCTCTCTGGGAACAGCCAGGCTGCTGGCAGCACAGCAAGGAGGCTGGTGGGTATCATTGCATTAGCCTTTATTAAAGGCTGTTAGCATTGTGTGCTGTGACATGAACCTGGTATTTATTACTTTTTCCCTGGGTTGCATGTTATTGTCTTGGATGGATGTGAGCCAGTTTCCAAATCCTGCTCTTCCTCTTTTCCTCCTGCTTGCTCAAAATCCGGCTGTATTCAGCAAGTATAAAAGCATTGACCTACAGAGCCCATGACAGACGGACAGCTGCAGTCCCCTAGCCCCTTTTTTTCATGTTTCTCTCATTCATTTTTCAATTGAAGCAGTTCCACTTTTTCTGATGCTCAAAATGGGAACTGTGCTTCTCAGTGCAGAAACTTTCTGCCCCTGCCATCAGTCACGCAAGGAGTTCATGTGCCAGCTGTACCAGGTCAGGAAAAGAGAGACTTGTACCATAAACAAGTGCAGTGAGACCCAGCTAGTCCATACTGCAGTTTTCAAGTCTATAACATGTTTTGCTCAAAGAAATAATTAATTCAGTTTGCCATTTCAAGTTTGTTATGAGCAGTAATCTCAGTAAGGCACTGTTCAGCAGCATAAATCCTAGGAAGTCCTTATTTGTAAGTATAAATCTTACTGCGGCATCTTCTGATCGGTAAATCATGTCTCTTGCTGTCTGGTCAGATGTCTTCCATGTCACAGCTGCCTGGCGAAGGGCAAACAAAAGCATTAGGCTGCCCATGTGAACATTCACCTCCCCTCCTCGTACAGCAAACTGTCACCAAATTACTGTTCATTGATACCTTTGCCCCATAGTCCCCTTCCCACAATAGGCCTCTGGACTGAGGACTCACAGAGGAGTCAACCATGCAGAGGAATCCCAATCCGGCTTGCCCTGTGCAGTGAACATAAGGCTGGCTTCCATCCTCTGGGCGCTGGAGGACCTGGGGGGGAGCTACCAACTCCCAGAGTTTGTGCTCTGAAAGTCAGTAGGAGAAGAGGAAAAGACACCTACGATGTGCAGAGGTTTCCAAAAGTGGAAGCAGGCTCTGTACCTGGCATTGCAGAATTCTGGGTGAAAAAATACGTACTTTTTGCACTGAAAAACAGAACAATAAACAGCACCTGTAGTTTCCTTGCTTTTTGGCTATCGTATGTGAAAGGTCCAGACCCATCAGGACACCAGTGTTTACTATGTCCCAGCATTTGGCAAAGCTGAGTATGAACAAGCTGTGACCTGGGAATCTCAGAAAATTGAGAGAGACAGGAATTTTTTTTTCTCTGAGAATTTTTTCCAGCAACTTAAATAGGACAATAAAGGGATATTCCCTTCATTGTCATGATATTAGTGAATAAAGATACACTGGGACCAAGAGTCTGGAAACAAAGGGATGTGCTATGATGGAGTATAACCTTGCTGCGTGAATTAAAAGTAGATAGCAAAGAGCTGTCTACAAGTGAGCAACTCTCTGCTACATCTCCATCAAGCCTAAGGGAACAGCAGGCTAGGGCATCGCGTGTCCCTGCACTCTCCAAGCCAAGTATCAGCTTGTCGGGGGGCTGGCACTCGCAGGGGTGGAAATGACAGGCTGCCAAGCTGGTCACACCGATTAAGGCAATTTTTACAATGAGCCAAGAGTTAAACGTTGTGGCCAAGAGTTAGACCTTGTGAACCTGTGTCAAACAACAACCCTTTTGTAGTTTTTTATGCATTTGTACTGTTAAAAAATAAGTCTTATTTGGCAATAACTCTTAATTTTGAAAGCTTTTTGATTTTCCCCCTTACATACTGTTCTTGCACTATAAAAAGGCATCATCTGCTGCTTTTAAAATGTACTGTAAGCTATAAGACTTGCATAACAAGTGCTACATTAAGATAATCAACCTCTTCAGACCAGTAGGTCAGGGCACTGAAACTGCCTGTTCATGAAAGCACAAGTTCCTCAGCTTTAGAAAACCATGAAAGCATGCAAGTCACTCAAAACAAACCCACAGAGAAATAACCTCCCCTTCCCCACTGCTACCCTGCTGTAGGAAAGACCTTTCACTATCCCTGATTTCTCCCCAGAGTGAAATCACATCCACCATTCAATACAAAATTAATAAAGGTATATAGAGCATGTTGAGCAAACACTGACATTTCCCCAATGGTGAATTTACATCCCCCCCATTCTATTTAAAATTAATAAAGGAAGACAAAGCACACAAAACCGGCATGGGAGAGTATAAAACCCCACACGTAGAGCCCGCCAAGGCTTGGCACTGAGAGGGAGCTGCTGCGCTGGAGTAAGCAGCTCTAAGCGTTAAACAAAGCATGCATTGGAAATGCTGGTTCCCTTTCTTGACCAGGTTCAGGAGAGCATGCTGGCAGTGTGCCCAGTGGATTTGTCACTTGAGAGCGGGCATCACCTGGTTTATTTGTTGTGTTCGCAACATTCCTGTGCCATTCCCTTCTCCTGCAGGTGATGCGCAGGATAAAAGATGCTGTTACAATTGGAGGTTTGCTTGTCTGCATCCTACCTTCCACTTGCCTTCTGCCCTTCCTTCTCCCAAAGGCACACTCCGCTGTTGTCGACGTGTGGTTATGGGACTGTAAAAGTGCTCTGTGATCCGAACAGACAGCCAAAGGCTTCATTGGCCATGGAGATGGACCAGGGACTGCCAGAGCAAGGGAATGCAGATATTATGAATGTCTGTGGCTTTAGTCCCCTTCAGCAAATTGCCTTATTTTAGTGTAGAAAATAGATGAGAGTCCCTGAATACTGCCTTGGGTAAATCTACCTGAATGGTTCCCCAGCTCTCAGGTACCTCTTTATGAAGATCATAGAGATCAAATACCGGGAAGATGGGCTCTAGCAGTTGTCCTACAGCAATTAAGCATAATCCTTTATACTCAAAGTGATCAATAACCTCTTCTTGATCGGCACATATTACATCTGTACCCTTCAGAGCGATGCAGATCTCCTCCACAAGTGCCAGCCATTGATCAGGCTGCAGAAACTTCCCACAACCGATTGGGAGCAGTTGGAAACTGTCAGTTTTCAAAATGGTTACGGCCACACATTTCTGAAAAGATAAGAGTTGTCTTGTATTGCATGCTGGCTTCAGGTTAAGCTTTTCTTTATCACTCTGATGTTCTGCAGACACTGCTGGTTACCCCCAGGTTTGCAGCGCCAGCTTCTCCCACCAGTTAATGTGTATTTTATGAGCCCAGAGATGATGCTGCGGAGAGTGAAGCTGTGCCAAGAAGAGTTGTTCCTGCTTGTCTTGATCCTTGTCTTTTTTTCCTGTACTTGCAGCAGTTGAAGGGGGGGAATGCTGTAGCTGTGGCAAGAAAAAGCAGCCCAAACTGCTGTGTAGCGTGACGGCTGGTGTGCAAATTTACAACTGCCTGGGAGCAATGTGTCAACCGTGTGTCTTAGACTCCTCGTATACCAACTCTTCACATTTCTTCTAAGAGAAACTGCACCAGTCTGTGGTGGTCTGTTAGAGGCCTGCAAATGGTACTGGCTACCCCAAAAGTAGCATCTGTTTGGGGACTGGCTTGCAAAGACTCCAGAGATTTTTCAAGTTTGATCCCCCAGGTAGGATCAAATCAATCCCTAGGCATCCCCTTGTGCCCTGTGGGACAGACCCACAGCGTCCTCTGGCAGCACCTTGGTGGGCCCTGGGTACGTGGCCAAGCTGCTGAGCCACGAATTTCAGAAGTGCATTTCGTAAGCAATGCCTTATAGCTAACTTAAAGGGGAACTGTTCATTTGGATGAGGTGACTGTGTGTTAGGTAGGATGAAGCTGTTGCAACAAAACATCTTCCTTCCAAGAAAATCCCTTCCTGTAGGCGAGTCTTTTGTCATCTTTGTAACCTTTGTCATCCTCTCTTCCCTGGGGAGTCTTCTCTGTGACCTTTGCTATTCTACCAAGGCGTCTCATAAATTATTATTCTTTTAAATGGCACTTAGGCTGTCGTAGTGGCTGCTAGCCTTGAAGATTTGCAGTCTACCCTGTAATTTTGAGAGGGGAAAAAAAAATGGTTAAGTGACAGAAGAAATATTGTACTTCTCGATAAAACTACTTTTGTGTTTCGTTTTCTGCTCAAGTCATTCATATCCCTGTCACTAACCTCATTCAGGTCAAGGGCTTGAGGCAGAGAACGGGCATAATATTTTTGGTCAGACTGCATCTGAATATTACAAACATCTGTAATTTTGAAATTGAAATGAGTGTTGTGTTAAATCCTCAGGCAAATAATATTAAGGCATAATAGATTACTGAAGTTTGCATTTGTTTTGCCAATTCAGACCAAGGCTGGTTATTCCAGACATTAATGAACCTGCTCACACAAAGGGAGCTGCTCCTTATGGCTGCAGATTGAATCCTGGATTCTGCAAACTTCATAGGAAATTCTGTGGGCCAAGTAGTTGAAATAATAAAGAAAAAATTAATCAGGCACACATTAAATGTGAAGCATGGAAGTAAACATCTGCAGCACTCAGTGGACGTCTGGGTAACATACTTGCAGTGCTGTTTTGCCAGCTTACATCTGGAGTGGTTCATCAGAAGAGAACAGATGCTAGTGTGAAATAGGTCATCATAGCAGCAGGGCATCAGAACAGAGACATTTCTTTTTTTTCTTGCGGTAACAGCTATTCCTTTTTATTCACACCAATTATGAAAATGTTAGCCAAGTCTGAAATGTGAATGCATGTATTGTGACAAGCCTATACTCTTAAAGGGCATCAAGGTAAAAACTAGCTTAACCAGGAGGCTTCAGAGAAGCAGTCCTTTTGCAGTGCACACTGATTATCTTTAACAGACATAGTGACTATTTTTTGTTAAGATTATGATTTTTTTTTTCCCTTGCTTAATTTTTGTATTTTAGTAGAGATGTTACTGAATGCCTTCTTGGTGGCAAATGCCCAGAAGCGGAGATGCTAATTCATGGGAGTTTCATCAGTCATTTCAAAGGAGAGGTCACATAGATAAGAAAAATGAACAGTACGCAGTATGTGAAGCAGTGACATTCAATGAGTCCTTGTCACTAGCAACCATTAGCATGCAAGCCTGCTGTTATGTTTCAGTGCTTTATGTGCTTTTCTTGACCAGGCAGGGAGCCTTTGGAGCACTGTAGCAGTTAATACCATACAAGTTATTGTTTCTTGAATGCCTTATATTTTTAGTACCATTTAGATGCTTCTCTGTCCCCTTATGCATCTAAAATTTTAAAGAGAATCAAAGAATGCATAATTTATATCTGTCCCAGAGGTAATGGAGTGACTCAATGATATCTGTGAAGGGGATGATTTTAAATTTCATGTCTTATGCAAGAGGTGATTTTTATATGAAAACTGCAAAAAATTGGCCTCGGGGATACCCAGATAATTATCCTTACAACAACGGGTGTGGATTCCAGGGAGATTATAGCAGAAAGCTTTAGTGTCTTGTGCATCTTCATCCCTTGTGTGTCATGGTTGTCATAATCGAAAACATAGCAACTGATAGATCTCAGGGAATATAACTTGTATTTTGACTTGGAATAGCACATGCAGGAGGTGTGAAAAGACAGGTTTGCTTTGACTCTGTTGAAAAATTCATGCAAGACGCAAGGCATTTGTTTACTGCTGAAATTCTTTCCTTCGGTTAAAGGAAAAAACAATTGTTTACTGATGTTGGGCAGAACCCATCAGTACATGCTTTGTCACACAGCACAGTTCCACTAGACTGTTTCTGGTTTCATTTACCAAAAGCCTAGAAGTGCCATGGCTAGAAATAAATGTCTGCTTCTTTGATATGCTATATGTTTGAAAATGCACTTTAAGGTCTGTATTACAGACAGTTCAAAGGGAATATAAATTGGTGCAGTATTCTCTCTTTTTTCCTTTCTTTCCAATCCAGTCCCACATATTCATTGTGTTTTTGTCAAGACTGTTTTCAATAACATATTTTTAAAAACAACTTACCATTTTGTAATTTATTTAACTTGGACTTTGTTATATTTAATAATTGTTATGATCTTGCTGTTTCCATAGTTTAAAATGTTTAACGTCCTCTAAACCAATTCTGCACTGACTTTTAGCATCATGTATCCAAGGAGACAGCTGATCGTGTTTGCTTTTCCTTTGGAAACTCTCTAGTTTTAACTATTCTTTCCACTTCTTGCAGGATTGGCCATGCGAATTTGTAATGTTCCTTTGGAAATACCATCATGGGGCTGCTGAGAAGTTACCTTCTTTCGTACAGGTCTGTAAACTCTATTGCATTCTGACTATTTCAGCATGTAGACTCCTGTGCCGACTTACCTTTTTTATCTCAAATGCATGCAAACCAGATTAAAATCTAATTTTATTCTGGAACCAATATTGTGAAAAATTGTTTTGTTTCTTGCAAAGTGTTTAGGACATAACTCTGTTCTATTACTGTTGTATAAACGTAGAGTAACCCATTTGGCTTTCCTTTGAAGTGAATTATTGCAGTTTATAGAGTTGAACTGCAGAAAGGAATTGGGCCTGTAACTCATTTTCACCTCACCACTATGTCTTTCAGTATGTGTTGAAACTGCATTACCCTAAAAGGCCCTGCGATCGATTGCTCCCACCCAGGTTGCTAATACGTGAGTGGCTGTCCCACAGCTGTAGCTGTGGATGTTTCGAGAAGCACACTTAGCAAAGGGTCAGCAGAGTTATTGGAGCTTTTGGGTCAGGAGGAGCTCAGGTTCATGGAAAGTTTAAGAAAATTAAAAAAAAAAAAAAGTTGATATTTAAGAGACTGTAAAAAGAGCAGAATAATAATGGCTCGACTCCTGTGGTATCAGCATGGCAAGGAGCAGTGAGGAGCCTGTAGCTAATGCTATGTCCTTGTCAGCCAGAACGATAGTGTTATAAGCACTGTGCCCCACGATCGCAATAATTTAGAGGGTAGAAAACACTCCCCTGCATTTCAATATGTTTTCCTATGCAGCTATATAACAGAGAAAAATTTGATTTCTTACTGCTTTCAAAGGTAGTACTAAACAGCATTTTTACAGAAACCTGCTCAGAAAAACCAATGGAAATCAACTTTTCCATCTAGGTGTTCATACTGTGCTATCAGATCACACTCAGGGTCTCTGGGAGTTGTATCTGGCCCTAAATAATAATTCTGAAAAATGTTCGTGTTTGGAATACGCTCTATTTCATTTGCTTGGTTTACCTGAAACTACTTTGGGTGTTACTCTTTCCTTGTTGCGTCTGAAGTCACTTACTACTCCATTAGTCTATAGGAATTCTGCAGGGAAAATGGCTTGTAAACCTTAAACAAAAACAAAAGTAGGTGGATTTAGGGGGTGAGAGGTATCCAAAACAACTTTTAATTTGTTCTTGGAAATTATTATGATTTGGTAATGCCCTTTAAAGCCAACTCAGTTCCAAAATGCTTTAGAAACTCTTTGAACCTAAGTGTAAACCTCTCACAAGACTACAGCTTCTGTAATAAGCAAAAGCCCTAGATCAGACTGGTTGAGATACTGCAGATACAGATCTGATCGTGATGCCTCAGGCCTGTGTTGAGTGAAAGCTCTGTGTTCAAAAATAAGTAGCTTTTCAGAGCAATTGCACAACCGTTGAATGATATGTGTCATGCTAAAGCTTTGACTGCACTATTTCTTTCTCTAATGATGATATCCCTTAGGGCAAAATTTGTGTTTTTCTTTGACTGGGGGGGTGCGGGGGGAGAAAGAAGTGCAAACACAGAAAAACATTTAGGATAAAGGGAGAAAACTTGTTGCACATGGTAGCATTTGGGTTGTAATTCCTTGACTAGCAGCAGCAGCTTTACAAAATCTTCCTTTCCAGACCTATGAGCATTGTTTGAATCATGGCTCACCAAAGATTTCCAAGAGCTACTGCTAAATTTGCCAAAGCAAAGTGTGGTTGGGCCTCTGTCCTAATCAATTTGATACAAATGCAGTCAACAGCTGCTATGCGGGGAAAGCTTAGGCAAGTCATTTGTCTAAAACAGGTTTTAAAAGTTTCCTTGTTCACAAGTCTGATTCCTGAAGAATAATGGCTTTGTGATATACATACAAATTAGTATTGTGTCAAAAAAGAGGATAAATATGATGCTAGTTTGATATATGTACATATTAGATATATGTATACTAAATGGCATAAAGTAGTTTGGGTACGGCTGTGCTGCACCTTCATTATAATGCAGAAGCAAAGGAAAACCAATTAAATTAAAAGGCAAGACATTTCTACTGAAAAGGAGATAGAAGGTGTAATTTCCCCTTGGAAAGTATTGCCCTGAGGTATTATCAAAAGGTATTGCATTGAACCTTTGCAAGAAGTAGGTATTTACATCAATAAGAATGCCATCACAGATATATTTTTCACATTATACAGTTATAAAGCAATTACAGAGCAGTCACCTGTCTGAAAGCTGAACTTACTGATCCTCAGCCTGGGGTTTGGGTGAAGCTTCTTCTGCAGCTGTGTAGGTATCTCTTGTACCACTTCTCTGTAGCATCTGGTATTGACATTGAAGGAAAACAGGATATTGATCTAGCCAAATAATTAGTTTAATCCAGGTCAGCTTCTTCCATTTATCCCATTTCTTTCGCTGCAAATTTAATGTATTTTTTTTCTTAAGTATCTCCTCCTCTTGCACAGTTCTTGTTTTCTTAATCTCTCTTTTATTTCCTGCCTACGATCCCTCGCCTATTCTCCAGAGAAGCCTCCTTTTCCCTGACATGCTTGTTACTTGTTCTTGCTTTGTTGGAATTCTATTCATTTTATTGCTGGAGTTTCTTAGATTTTTCTATTGAGGTCAATAAATGATGCATCTCTCCAGACGCCTGTGGGGGTGTCCTTAAACCTTTGCCCTTGGCACCCCTACAGTCTTGGTTTTATGGGGAGCAGAGAAAAACAAAGGCAGTGAAAAGAGTTCATGGCTGCTGCATGGGATGGGAAGCCCCCGTCTCCTGGAGGTGGGCTCCTCTGTCCTGTCCTCCTGTTACAGCCTCCTGGGCATGCGGTTGGCCAGGGCTGGCTCCTAGGGGGGCTTTGGTGGAGGGAGTGCTACTCCATTGTCTTGCTGCTTCTTCAGTAGTGAAAACACAACTGGCAAAATACGATCTCTCAAAAGTCGAGGGGGAGGGAGAAAGGAGGGGAAGAGCCTAGGGAGAGCACTTTTCCAAGCGAGCATGTATGCATGGCAACCATACCTTTCATCTCCGTAGCAGTGCTGCATGTGGACTTGGAGAGCCCTGCTGCCACTGTGTAAGATACACATGCCTGCCTCAAAGCCGTGCTGCCAGAGAGGCCAAACCCTTGATGCCACCGGGCTTTGCTCATGACTCAGCTGTCCCACCACAAGCTGCGAGGGTGATGGAGTGGCTGCTCGCACACGATGCATGGAGGCTTGCAAATATGAAGCAGGGGGAGCTGATGCACAAACCAGAGTGTGTTATCTTTGTGCACCTTATATGCAAATTACCTGGCTGTGAAAAGGCAGAAAGGAAAGGGGATGTTACTACCTGGAAATGTGCCATGTGTGCATTTGATGCATATATTTGAATTATTGAACAGATGGAAACCAAATAGCCTGGTGGCTGGAGAAAATCTATAAGCTAGATGCTCAAAGGAAATGTGGCAGAATAAAATGGCAGGGTGGGGGAAGGAAATCTCACAAAGGCCGCTGTGGAGGGACAGTTGCATTTTCTTAGAACAGAAATTAAAACAAGGCTGTGAGTTTGTAAAGACTATTGTGTCCAAATCATGGGTTGTATGTGCAAGCTGATATAAACACATATATGCATTTTTTATGTTTGAATGATGATTCAGAGGGTCTGTGACCGTCCAACTCTGTTTTTTTATTGCCCACAGCAAGACAAGGAGCAAGTGATTGTTAGAAAAAATAAAATGACAATTTGCTGACCTGAGTAAGAGCTGTGGCAAGAGCAGGAGTTCTGCAAGAACCTGAAAATAATATGGATACAGAGAAAACAAACCAGCCAACCCAGACAGCAGATTGACCTTCCATTGGCTTTTATGTTTTGAGTTGTTTCCAAGGAATTTCTAGGAATGGTGGCGAGTACTTCTTCTGCTGGAGGAACAGCCCAGAAGCATCCTTAAATACCTTCCTGTTGTTTAATCATAACTACTTCCCAGAAGAATGGGAAAACAGTTGAGAGACTCCTGTAAACTATGCAAAGTGTCCATAGATTCAGATGAGGAGTGAGGCTCTTTACCAGCCTCACTCCAGTGCCCATCATCTTCTGTTTCAAAGTGGCAGTTAGAGGATGATCTTTGCTGATCTTAACTCCTGGGGCGTTACATAAAAGGAAGGGAGATCTTCAGTGTCAACAGTCAAGAATACCTTAGGGATGTCAAAGATAATTTGGCTCATTTGCTTGCCTTACGAACAAGACCAAAGATGTTTAGATAACCTGTGGGAGATGTTTATCTAATCTTGCAGTGAGGAAGATTTTAGTGCCACCCTGTGTAGTCTCTGAGAGCTACACAACACTTAGGGGGTATTTCTAAAATCCAAGTTATGCTTTGTTTGCTCCGTAGGAAGCCATTTGGTGTCTTATTTATAGTGAAGATAGAGAACAGCTGAATGTAACTTTCTTTATGGTTATCTGTCAAATATGAGAAAGAAAAATTACTTTACATTTAAGTTGATTTCATTTGCTTATCTGTTTTTCAGAATAAGCATTTACAGATCCTATAGGTCTCATTCCAAAACCTTTTTTTCAGTCTTCTTCCCATGTACCTGCATCCCTCCATGTATTGTTGACTTCTTGACTCAAGTGCCAGTGTTAAGATGCTGAATACAGTCAATATGACTTTCAGATGGATACAAATTATGTAAAATAAGGCCAGAATTTATAAGCTCGATAATTAATTATGGTGGTGTACCCTCAATTAAAATTATTCCAATCCATATTGTACCTCAGGTTTGACTAGGTGGAATCACTGCTAGTGTTCTCTCTCTCTTCTAAACTCTTCTCAATATGATACTAGGTAATGAATGGCATTGTTGGAGAGACAATAAGTGTGCAACTGATAGCTCTCAGCATATGGATAATGACAGATCTTGCACCTTTCCACTGCCCACATTCTGGCTGCACAGAGATACCTGAACAATAGATGAGGTGAAATGGTGGCTGTAGCACATTTCAGAAACAATAATTGTCCGTTCCGGTCCCTTTAAAAGAAAGACAGCAAAGAACTGCTAAGTTTTCTATCTCTAAGTCTCTCAGAAGAATCAATCACGTCATGAATAATAATAATAGAAGAGGGAGGACAGCTGCTCAAGTGAACATCACCAGTATCAACACCTTCCAGGAGGAGTAATCAGTAATCCCCTTGACCAAAGCAGGTGTCACAACAAGATAAAAGTCATAAGCTACAGCTCCAGTGAGAGTCTGTTGCCATAGACAGAAAGATATGAATTTATTTCAATTCTGAAAGGCAGTTAAAACATCTTCTCCAGCTGAGAGGAGAAATCCACTGTCACCGCCACTGTCCAAGTCTCCAGAAACAGCAGTGAAACTTGCAGGGCTTGTTACTTGAAAAACCAAGGAGTGTTCAGATGGCCAAGCACCAAGGAAAATGAACAGTTACAAAAAAAATCCTTTCTTTTTTTCACCACAACCCAGCACAATGTTAGCAGGTTTATCTCCTTTCTTTCCTGCTTTTTACCTAAAGTATGCAGAAAGGCTACAAGTTCAAATAATAAACATTAAAAGATTGTTTGTTTGTTTGTGTACATGAGAGAGAATCATAGAATCATTTAGGTTGGAAAAGACCTTTAAGATCATCAAGTTCAACCATTAACCTAGCACTGCCAAGTCCACCAGTAAACCACGTCCCTAAGCACCACGTCTACACGTCTTTTAAATACCGCCAGGGATGGTGACTCCACCACCTCCCTGGGCAGCCTGTTCCAATGCTTGACAACCCTTTCAGTGAAGAAATTTTTCCTAATATCCAAATGAAACCTCCCCTGGCACAACATGAGGCCATTTCCTCTTGTACTATCGCTTGTTACTTGGGAGAAGAAACTGACCCCCACCTGGCTACAACCTCCTTTCAGGTCGTTGTAGAGAGCGATCAGGTCTCCCCTCAGCCTCCTCATCTCCTGGCTAAACACCCCCAGCTCCCTCAGCCGCTCCCCATCAGACTTGTGCCCCAGACCCTTCACTACCTTCGTTGCCCTTCCCTGGACTCGCTCCAACACCTCAAGGTCTTTCTTGTAGTGAGGGGCCCAAAACTGGACACAGTACTCAAGGTGCAGCCTCACCAGTGCCAAGTACAGGGGGACAAGCACTTCCCTAGTCCTGCTGGCCACACTGTTTCTTAATGATGGGGACTTTGGTCCTGCAATGACTATGTTTGCAATGCCATCACCATTAGAATCTGCCTGTGATGATTATTCAGCTCCTTGTTGGCAGCCTCGTAAAAACTCTTTGACACCAGCTTAATTCAGGAGCAACCTTTGTTTGTCTTCAGAACTCAAAACGGAGCAAATTTCAATCACTATCGTAAGTAATAATAAGGCAAAGTCTTGATTTTCATAAAGTTTCAACCTCCTTTCTAGGCTGGAGTGTAGCACACATAGCACTTTAGGACTGAGAGTCCTAAAATATACTTCTTCAGAATGACTTGGATTTCTAGGGTCAATTATCTGTTCAGAAAAGGGAAAATACGGAGAAATTGATTATTAGATGCCACAAGTGAAAAAACAAAAATCAAAACTTAAAGGAAACCATGTCAACATTAGTATGAGTTCGTTGACTCTATCGAAGAAATGATCCAATGATGTCTGTAGGCAACGATTCAGGAAATAATGTGTTCCTACTTCATGTCATCCATCCCACATTAGGAGGGAAAAAATAAAAAGGACCACTGAATATTGTGTTCAAGAGACTTTATAAGAATCAGAGGAAAGCTTGACCAGGCAGTTTCCTCAAACAGGAAAAATGAAAGTGGAAAGATTAAAGAGTATCTTGGGTCAAGCCACTCTTTAACTCTTTTTGAGCATTCAGAACACTATTAAAAATTAACCAAGGGAAAGGTAATGCATACTATTGCCCCAGATACCCTAGAACTCAAAAAATTATTCTCCAGCTAACTAACCACAGATTTGTTTCCTAGAATCATAGAAAATTAACAAGTAGCTTGAGGGCCCTGCAGCTACATCAGCTGCACTGACCCTCTTTCCATCAGAGCTGTGGCTGACATGTTTCTGAGTGCCTCCACTGATGGAAATTCTCTGGGAAATTTGTTCCAAGGCCTAATTTTTGTTGGCATTAAAAATTGCTTTTTTTCTTTTCTTAACCTGCAAGTTACTTCTGTCCTACCTGCAAGAACAACAATGGGTTATTTCCTTTTTCCTTGCAGCTACCATATTTTGTCCTGTTTTCCCCAAGTCATGTCTTCTTTACATTAAACAACAATTTATTCCTTCAATTTTTTGTCATGTTTTGTAGAGTACTCACTGTCAATCAGTCACGTCATTCTTAAAATGTGACATCCAACACTGCACCTAAGGTTATGGTTGAAGTCTTTTCAAAGTGAAGTAATGAAGGAGAATTCCCTCTTGTGTCTTGTAGATAACATTCTTGTTTGTATTTCCAATCTGACATTCATACATATGTGACAGTGACTCAGTTGAAGCTTGTGATCTACTGGATAACCTCTTAGCAAGACTAAACCTATTTGGTTATTTCCCGTTGAGTGTTTGCTGAGTTGACTCTTTCTGACCTCACCTCTCAAAGATAAATGCCAGCAGCTCAAAGATTCTGTCAATCAGTTATCTACATATTCTACGGTGAAATTCATAAGGCCTAGCCAATTTGAAAATTTGTAATTTATCACAGTTCTCTCTAATCTACTTTTTCCAGTTATGACCTGAATTTCTGCTCCTTTGTCTTCAGTGTTAACTGTTGTGGCTTTCTGTTCACAGCTGGTCCTTCAAAGAACTTTTCTTCCCATTGAGTAGCAAACCAACTCTTTCTTCTCACTATTGATAACGGTAGTATTCCTACTATTGTGCTTAGTGGTTTTCTTAGGAAGGTTTTCTACTTTTACGTCCTCCTACCAAAAGGACGTTGTAACGTTACACAGACTAGAGGAAGGGCTTTGAAAGGCCACATACAATTTTCATAATATGGGACTCCACAGGGGCACTAGACTTACAAGAGCAATTGAAGACAGTTGTGGCAGTACTTGACAGGTAACAGACAGATGTCCCTATTCGTACAGTCTCAGTGGAAGCCTGACTTGATCTAATTAATAACAAGGAACCAGCACCAAAAAGAATAAAGAAAAATGTTTCAGAGGGACCAAGGAGCTTGAAAATAATGGTCATATGTTAAATCCAGGAGAGGGCTGAGTCTGAAATATGGCACCTCGTTCATAAAATTGACTGACATAATGTGTTTTGCTTAGAGGAGACTTAATTTCTTCTTAATGCTGCTCTTTTAATGTCTAAAGGCCACCAATTCACTTATGTAGTTAATCACAATGTTCTGTGGTTTTTTTCACTCCATGAAAATATCCCAAGGGTTCTTATATTTTCTTCTCTCTTCACACAGCCTTTTTACTGTTTTTAGGTGGCAAAGAAGCAAGGGGAGAAGGGAAAGGAGATGATTACAGAGTAACAGGTTAAAGACATAGCATCCTCTGCAATAAGCTCTAATAGCATTGTCAAATATTCCTTCTTTTTTGCTGGTTTTTTTTTGTTGGTGTGCGTGAGCTGTTCAGCAATGTCTCCAAAATCCTGGCCAGAGTTCTGCAGACTAGTTGCTGTCAGGTTCTCATGTCTGTCACACATGAGTGAGATCAATCAAATGCACTATCTGGTCTCAATGAAGTGTAGATATACAGAGAGAGCTGGTTGTCCTCTTGTTCTGGGGCATGGAGTGTTTTGAGCCTCTGATCTTTCTATAATCTCTCCAGGAGCATCCCCCTTTAATGCTAGAGACCTTTACCTCCAGATTTTATAATGGTCAGTCCTGCAATCCTTCCTCTATTAATGCATCTTTGATTTTTTCCACCTCTGTAGCTCCATCTGTAGGCTCGAGTGAGTTGAGATTTCTGTTGGGAAGATTGTCTCTGTCAAGAGCCATACAGCCAGCAGGCAGCTTGCAGTGCCGTAGGACGGGCTTTCAGAGAAAAGTCAGTGTTTGATAGCCAAATGCAACACACTATTTTAAGTTTTTTAAGTTATAATTAAAAAAACCCACAAGTCATGTGGGTTTCCTTTATGACAGCATTTTGTTTCCTTCTTTGAAGATGTTTCACTGCTTGTGCTGAGCATTCACTGGACTGCTGACAGGCTTACCACTGAATGCATGATGTGTTTCAGACTATGGAGTCTAAATCAAACCTGGACTCTGCTCTGCAGTCCCAGCCGCCCCTCCGGGCATATGCTGAGGCTACGGACTTTTTGGCTCCCACTCCCAGTAGAGAGCTGTAAGTCAGAAGCCTATGGCCTTGGTCCAGAGTCCATTCCTCACTCCCTTAGTTCTCCTTCTGTACTCCCTTTTGCAAAATTCCCCCCAAATTTGAAATTTTTTGTTTATACTTCAGTTCACCAGGATTCAGCTGCTCAATGAGAGTCCACAGACCTACAGATAAGGGTTTACATCTACACAGCTCTGTACCAGTAGATAGGAATTCCCTCTGCCCATTTTCCAAGCTAACCAGAAGCTGTGTAGCACAGTTAGCGTGATGCTGAGTACAAGCAGTGTTTATGATTGGCAGTCTTTATTAGCTCTGACTCAGTGCAGTTAACTTGTCCTCAGCACTGCTAGCAAGTTTATGTGGTTTCCAGTTGCCTCCAACCCTGAGCAGAACAATCCTGAATTTTCTCAGTGTGGGCCCAGCAGGCTGGTGTTGACACCCAGACTGTGGAGGCATGTACTGTGGTAGGCTTTGCCCAACACTTAAAGCACAACAGATCCCTGGAAACGAATTGCTCTGTGAACAGTGGAGAAGCCTCTTTTAATGGATTAATGTCCCCTAAAACTCCCACCTCAGTTTCCTGGCTCCCCCTCATGTCCCAGCAGGCAAGGGGCAGCCCATGCTGTGGAAGCCCATCCATGCCAGTCAGCAGGTCTACCCACACCTGCCCGTGGGCTTTTCTGAGGCAGGGTTTATGCTGGCTGCTCTGCCTGCCTTCCTCTCCGTAGGCAGCAATTTGTGTGCTGCTTCACTGTCCAGCTGCTGGTTTTCATTAAAATTCTAGTAATGAAATTACCTCTTGTAACTTCTCTCCAACTTTTACACTGGCTTGTAAGTGGGTTCAAATTTGCTGCTGCCCCAGCTCTGCCAGTAAAGGTGTTAATAATGGACAGGCAGAGGTTCAGTTAAAAATAACCAGAGAGAACAAAAATCATACCTGCTTTTTGCTCTTAGGCTGCATTTTTATATTATTTTGATACGGTATTATATAGATCTGATCTTGGACCATACTGCCTTCAAGCTCTCATTTCCAGGCTCATCACCAGAGGTTACACTCCCTTCAGCCGAGCTTAGTGGCTCAGCAGATTCTTTCTGAATTGGATCTGAGAAATTATTCATGTTAAGAGAACCATTTTTAAAATTATTTTTTTTTAATGACCCTGGTATGGTTTTGGGCATGGCGAGGCGAATGTCTGAACTGAGATAGCTGAGGGGCTGTGGTGGAAGGGGCAATGGATCAGGAGCAAGGCCCTGTTCTGTTCACCAACATCTAGGGCTTTATATCCCTCACTGCAGCACTGTTATCACAGAGGCAAGTCCCTGCTCCCTAGTCCCCTTATTTCTACATGTTTTATCTCCACAGTTTGGTAGCTTATGGGACCCTGTCCCAGGACAGACTGCCTTAACAGCCCAAAATTGAACAATAAAAAAGTGAGTCTGTAAATTATCAGAAACATTTTTACTAAAAAATTGGGAATTTTGCATGTTCTTGATGTCATCAAATCATAGAATCGTTATGGTTGGAAGAGACCAAAGATCATCAAGTCCAACCGTAAATGTCATTCTGTATTTGTGGCAGCACAGTTTTCATGGTTGCACGATCTCCCCAGCACTTTGGTGTTCATATTCCTTGGGCAGTATGGGAGATGGCCAAAAACTTGCCCTTTAGGTCTGTCAAGAGGTGAACTAAAGAATAAAACAATTGGATCTTAGTAAGATTTAACTGTGTTATGGTCTGTAGCCGAGTCAATTACTTTGGGTATCAATAGTATAAGAAAACGTTCAAGGACATTTGAGTTTGGCTACAGGAAATGACTAATACAATGAGGAACATTAAGTCCCATTGCCTTCATGTTTGTTTTGTTTTACTTGGTGGAAATTGTTGACTGATGTGACTAGAGCATTTTGTACATGGGATTATTACTAGCTTCTTAATCAAGGAAGTCTGAGTACTTTGGCTATGTTGCCACGCTCTAACTCTTCCGTGCTCCCCACTCCAACTGAGACAGGTTATAGATTGGACAAGGTTTGAAATGACTCTCATTTTCAAAGCATGGTTTTGTGAAGAAACAAAGAGCAGTTACTGCTTTAAGAGAATCTGTCGCCTTGTCCTCTAGAAGAAAGGCAACAAAAATCTTTTCCAATAATGGACCTGTTATCTCCCTCCTGGAATTTATCAGGCAAGAAACATATTGATCCAATTTGCAGGTTGCAGGCTGTACTTCTCTAAACATGTCCAAAACCCTAGCACATGATGATGGCCAGAACTTACTCTGCATTTAGTTTGTAGCCGTGTACCTCCCCCTCCCTTCTCCCTTGTGGGCTGCTGTTCTCTTTACAATCCAAGCAACCTGAAGTGGATGAAAAATTCCTCTGTTTCAACTAATTAATTTAAACTCTATTCTTTAGAAAATTCTCTTACACTGTTTTTCCTCCTTGGTCTCTCACCAGCTATGAATTTGGAGCAAAAAATAGTGCATGGAAGTATTTATATCCAAGCAAAATATGCTTAATTGGAGTTAAAAAAAAATCTAGAATCTTTTTTCTGTTTATTATGTAAAAATTATTCTCATTTTTTAATATTCCTTTTGGAGCCAGTATTTTTATTTGCATAGAAGTGGCACTTCCCTTTTAATCTCTGGGTCTGCTTTTTAAGATTGCTTTTTAAGATAACTGACATGTTATCCTTCTCAGAAGACCCTGTTGTAATGATTCACTGTGCTTTACCTGTCATTATGAAACAAAAATGAATGTGAAATCATTTGTTTTCCGATCGATTTAGAGTGAGAAAGATAAATCTTCCTTGTTTGTTAGAAACCATTTATAGAGGCTACTATGGCAACAAAATTAATGACAAACAAGGAGGCTGTTAATTAATTGTTCAGGCTGACTAGAGTAAGAAAATCTTGCATCTTTGCTGAATCCACTTGCTACCATCACAACAGCTCTTGGTTATTTGTTTGAAGACTTAGTGCATCTTTTTACTGCTCTGGAAAAAAAGATGTTTATGGTAATAGAATTGAAAGGGCGCATGGACTCCATTAGCCTTCCCTCTGTGATCCCATTGGACATGATCGCTAAAGTTTGGGTCGTGCTCACAGTAATCCCCTCTGCTGCTGATAATTTGATGAATAAAGCTGATAGTGCTTTTAGGCCACTAAGGACATAAACAAAGAGAAGTAGTCCCTGCTTTGAGTGGTTTACAGTCTACAAAGCTGAGACATGTCAAGCAAAAAAGTAATACTTTGGGATGCAGGCTGAAAGGGTATTTCCAATTGCTTTTTAAAGTAGTCCTGGGATGCTAGCAGAGATATTATGTTGATATGTGTTAGTGGGCATGAGATGAAGGGAAGAATACACAATCTCTCTGGGAAGAGAGGAAGAACCCTTGGGAGGCCTATAGGCAGCTACGTGTATAAACTACTCGGTTTCCTTGCTACTAAAGTTAGCATATTATGCTCTGTAAAGCAGGACTGATATGTTTTCTACAACAGAAGGATCAGCCAACAAACTGATTCGAGGTGTAACTTATGGAGATACTGATCCACTTTACTTTTTGGAATAAATTACAGTTTGAGAAATTAAATACATCTGTAGGGAGAGTTCAGAGCATGAAACATTTGGGCATTGTTCATTTTTTTTATATGCATTTAACTCAAAAGGTCCAGACATATGGTGGAAATACATATGGCCAGCACCTCGTAAGGTCAATTCTCATATGGCCAAAACTCTGCCTTTCCAGATAATTTTGACAGGTGGGTAAGATCTCTGCCGGCTCCAAATTGGGAGAGGAGCTATCACGTAGCAACAGGATGCTCCTTCTCCCCTCCTCTTCAGGCATTGTTTACTTTCTTGAGATGTCAGCTTTCCATCCATGTGACAGTTGACATTCTAAAGTGTCAGCTATATGGAATTAGAATCATATGAAATATGAACTAGAAAACCAAAGAGTACCCACTTTGACTTCTGCAATGAAATTCCTTTAACAACTGACTTCCCTTCTCAAAGTCAACAATTGTTGCCTCTGAATAAATTAGGAACAAGCTTCCAAGGCTGTGACAGGGATCAAAAGTAATGACTAAACAACTGAGGAGTATTTGCTTTTCTATAATAACTCTTCCGTAAAGAGCTAAATCCAGACTATTCAAACAAAAGAATAAACCCAAATACTGGTTACAACAGTATATTACATTTTCCCCCTGGTGGGATATCATGGGTTTATTACTCTAGTGACTTTCTCCACAAGATTTCATCATTTCTATATTAGATTGAAAGGTAACACTGTAAATCAAAAGTGCTGTGAGTTGGTATTTCTGAAAAAGGTGGTGGTGGCTGCTCACAAACTGTGCAGTAGTGTGCTCCATAGCAACGTGTAGGTTTGCAACATCATATGAAGTAGTTTGGCATGCCTTATCTTCTTCTCACAGCCATATATGTATATTAGGAGGGTCACCTACTGTGTGGGACATGTACATGATTGCAGTCCCTCGATCCTTACTTGGATAGAACTCCAATTAGCTCTGCTTAGAGTTTCCTTCTTGATCGTGTGTCCAAGAGAGCTGTAGGGCTACATGTGAAGATAGCTGTTATCAGATAAGCAGTAATGTGCAGTGTCTGCTGAGAGAAGTTCCCTTGCATGAAAGTAGCCATTAGAATATTTCTTCCCTTCCCTCACTCTAATGTTTACAAAACTTCGCTTTTTCTTAGCTAGCTAAGGAGAAGAGGAGGAAAAAGCCTCAGTGCAAATAATAGCAAGGGGATTCTTTTCAGTCCAGTAGCAAAGATACCAAAGGCCATCCCGTTTTCCACATACTGTTCTGTTTCTGCTACCTATGATATCTACACCAAACATGGTGTCATCAGTCAGCTACGGCATAGTGACTTCATGCATATTTACCAATTTGCAAATTATGCATGTGGAGCTCTTAGCAAAGGTGTTTCTTTATCTTTCTGCTTTTCTTCCTTCACTAATGATTCAAAATGCTTACATGCCTAGTATCAGAGGGCTGTATTCTGTGCTTGCCGTTTGCCTTTGTACACCAATTAGGTCTTTGTAATTTAAATGATGTTTTATTTGCTGATTTGGAAGCATCCTTGTTGGTAGAATGAGGTTTTCTTCATCCTGCAACTGTTCTTTGATATAATGATTTATTAAGGTACTAGGAGAAATATTGATCCTGCTAATAGCTTCTGCCTTGCCACAGAATGCCTTACATTTTACTCACTGAAAGGGCCATATTCCTTTTCTCATCATCTGATTGACCATAAATGCTTTGGCCTTTCCCCAGCAATTATCACACTTACCAAAGCAGTGGGTAAAAGTCAAGTATTTATAGACTAATTAGAGAAGTCAACATGTCCAAATGTGTACTTTACATAGTACAGAGTTATTGGATAGCACTTTGAAATTAGGGAGTGGTTCCGTACTGTTCAAAAACAAATTAGCAAATTCAGGGGAGTTATGTATATATTATCGATTAGGACTGTCTTTCTGGGAATTACTATGTGGAGTTATGTGCTGGACCTGTGATTTATTAATGGCATTTATGCTTACATTTCATTGGTATTTTCCACTGTGTTCTCCTTCGTCTATCCTAATCTGCTCTTTCTTGAGAAAGCTTTCTAATGTTAATGCCTGCAAGGTGGTGGTGAAGGCATCACTTTTGTAACCGATCTGGAGCTGATTCCTTTTGTAGTTTTTGTTATCCACCTTGGAAAGTGCATTATTCCTGTGGTAGCCACAAACACTGAAAGGGAATGAGGGACATCTGCATGGAAAATACGGGACAAGGCTTTTGAGGGACACGGTTTTGTTCACCAAAATGAAGCCAAATGGAGATGACTTGATCATCTGCAGACCGGGTCACCAGTGTCTCCAATGGGCTGCTTATGGTTGTGGACACATCATTACAGAAAAGAGTTTCCTCTATTTTATCCTCTTTTCATTTCCCTTCCTGTAATTCAGGCACAAAGACTCTGACTGGGGTATGGCAAACCTGAGTCATTCACTTAATGCTAATTTGAAGGAAATTCTTCTTCATAAGATTGGGGGATTTATTGCTTCACTTATTGGTCAGTATCTTGACTGTCTAAATTCAGGTGAGGTTAGGGCATCTGTAGATTTGTGTTCCAGAGTTATAACAGTTAGTGAAAACACATTAGTAGAGGTATGTTAATTTTTATGCTTCACAGTTGGAGCAAATTTCTCACTATTTAGGGCTCAGAAAGACTTTATCTATGGGGGGAAGATTATCAGAAATTGTTCTGTTGTAGTCCTTTGAAAAATTTCCTCCAGCAAACACTGTTGAAGAGAGGACACAGAGCAAGTTTTGCTGCTCTTCAGAAATGTCCCTTGCTCTAGCGCAGTCACATACCCCCACAATTCTGGCTAGAAAGCATGGAGTAGGAGAGTATTAATATTGCCTCGCGTTGAGATCTGTATCTCTAATTATGCAAGTATTAGTCTGTTCAAAATTTGGTTTTAGTTAACATTTGGTACTTGTGTTTTATTTTGCTCAGTGTAAGCGCTGTTGCTAATGATCTGTCACATCGGTGAGATGACTTTCGTCACCCACATGTGAGCTAGTCACCCTGCATAGTCAACAGAGACAAGCAGGCATTTCTAGGACAGAAATCATCTAGCTTTAAACAGACATGCAAAATAAATCAGATTCATTGCACCCTGAAAGTGTTTCCCTCTGTTAACAGTGAAAGGAGCTGGGAGAGACAAGCTCAGAGGGAGGTGTCCACCGTTCAGTGAGATGAACCCATGACGATGTGGTACATGGGATGAATTACCCCCTCTAAGTCCCTAAAGGAGAAAAGATGCTGCTGAGAAAACCTTGATAGCATGCTCAAATTCAGTCCCAATTTTTGAGATTATCTAAATTAGCTGAGGTCTACCTTACATGTCCGATGTGCCAGGTTACTGCTGGTCTGGATCTGGTTTGAATGTAGGAGATGAGGCTGTCACGGATGCAAATCTGTACAGCTCCATTAATGCCAGCGGAGCTCTGCTAACTGCATCAGCGCAGGATCTGATCGGCGGAAAGGTAATTCTCTACCTGAATTACAGTAGCAGTCAGGGGGTGAGATAGTGTCTTCCTTTAAACAGGCCAACGTGATGCCTGGATTTGCCTTGTTCCAGCTACAGTAACTTGCTGTAACTGTGATAGGGGGACAAGGGGAAAGGGGGGGTCCCCTTCACAGTACCTGCAAATAGATAGGTTGTACCCAGGGCATGGCTGTTCCCGGGGTGCGGTTCTTAAATCAGGGTGGCCCATATGGAGTGAACAGAAAGGACCCCACCCCATGGCCACTGTTGTCAATAGATGCCCTTAAGTAATTTCTCTACAGCAACATATCCTCATGTCTGAATGTTAATTAATAATTGATCTTGTTATGTATGTAGAAGACTCTCTATAATTCAATTCTCTATATTTATGTCTCATAAATGACTCTGCCTTGTCAGATTTTATGGTGAAATAGTAGATCCAAAATTAGCATAATGTAACAACCAAATCACATATATAGCCTTGATCTGCAAACACTTTTGCCCATGAATAATTTTAGTTATTACAACTGAACTCACTGGGACTCACATATACTTTTGCGGGATGAGAATCACAATGTTTATTGAATTAATTTCTTTCATACGGTACATCTGTTCAAATGAAACTAATTTATCTGTCATGTATCTAGGCATTTCTCAGCATATATTGTGTAATTAATTTTTTTAAGTGTGGTTCTAGTGAATCAGAAGCCTAGCTAATTTTTGCAGTAGATATTTAGATAAAACTGAATCTGAGTTCATGTTATGAGATAGAATCTTACTTTATGTATGTCTATGTGCTAATATATAGTGTATTATTTAACACATACTATTATATATGTAGGCAATTATAGATATCTATGCAGAGATGGGCATATACAGATAGATAGGTGTGCATATATATGTGTAAGTGCATGTAAGACTCTTTCCTTATATATATATGTTGCATATATAGATATACACATGCTAAGTGTTTGAAAATACAGACAATTGCTTTATTACTAAATATATGTAAAGCCAGGTATACCCACACTAGTCTAACTCAAACCTATCTATCTTCGCTTTCAAATAAACAGTATGATTCTATTTCTGGAGTTTAAAATAGATCATTCCCCTTGTGGGGACCAGCGTACTGTGTAACTCTGTGAAGAAGGAAACTCATAAGATTCAGTTTTAATGCTCATCCGGTGTCTCAGTGCGGACAAATGTCATCTGCTTTGTGTCTGTGTGTTGTGAAGCTGAAGAAATGTTGCACTTTATAATGACAGCGTGCTTATATATTGCTTTGCTGAGAAGGGGGAATGAAGGGAAGGTAGGAACTTTGCTGATAGCCTGTAAATTTAAAAATAGAAAATAAAATGTTATCTGATACCTTTATATTTAAATGAAACAATAAGGAATATTTAAATGAAACAATAAGGAAATACACTGAGCTTGCTCTGAGGATGTTGCTTAATGATATACAAATAATCACTCTGGTTGCAGTGTTCAAAATGAGTGTGGTTTATGATCTTCTGTCTAAAGATCATTAACCAACATCTGCTATTTTCTGGAAACAGTGCTGAAAAAAACCCCAAATATAAACTCCTTCAGTTAAATTGCCCTTTTTATACGCTGTAAGTAATGGGGAGAGAACCGTAGGGAAGTCTGGAGGTGCGGCTCGCATTCGGGTAAAACAAGATTGTCATTCAGAATTGACCTGGAGAGATTACTTGGTTTCCCTTGTAAAGGAAAAAGTGGTTGTTATGCTTACTTCTTTTACTTTAAATGGACTCAGGCAGCCATGAAGGCTTTTAGGCAGGACGTAGTACATTTGGCCCGCGGGGCTGGCAGTGCTGGCTTTAATGCATTGCTCGCTGGCCCTAATCCCTGATAGCGTGGGTCTCAGTTAGGGTGCTCAGCGCTGCCACGTGGAGCTGGTTTCTGAGAGCCGTGCTCGCGTGGTGGTGGTTCACAAGATGCCCTGTTCATGTTGACACGAAGTACTGCTGCATACAAATAAAGCTGTCAAGGGGTGGCCCCTGCGGGAGAAACTCTGGGCTTGAGATGTGCTGGTGTGTGGGTGTCAAACCCCTCACTTACCTGGTTGTGTTATTTGGCTGGTATTAGCGTAGGAGTTAAGATAAATCAGATGTGTGCTGCTGTGCTTATAGACCGAGCTCGTAATACATAAATGCCCTGTCTTCCAACCTCTGCTCATAAGATATCTTTATATTCATGGGCTTTTCCAATGAGCTTGTCAGGCTGCTTGTAAGAGGAAGGCTTTTTAAGATTGGATCCCTTTAAAAAGATGGCTGTAGATAAAAGTGCATCAGTGCACATTAGGGATGAAATTTTCAAAGCAGGGACATCCCGTTGAGCTCTGTGTTGCCATTGTTGGCTTATATGTTCCTTCTTTTGTGTGAAATGCCAGAGGCCTTTTATTTTGAGGTTGATCTGAATTTAAGGTCAACTGCTTAAAAATGAGATTAAACAAAGGTGATTAAATAATACTAAAAGTGAGCTGTTTCAATTAATTTTTTTTGGTTTAAAGGAAACAACTTACAAGGTAGCATTTACATTGTTATAGTGGTAGACAAGTACCATTGCTGAATGTATTTCAGCACACACACGTCTACAGGGCAAGATATGATCTGTGCACAGCATCACCCCCGAGTAAACGAAAGCAGTTTGGGGTAGTTGATTCCTTAGTGAAACAGCAAAATGCTTTGGGTTTCCTTTACTGTGGGGCAAGAACGTACTTTGGGCTGGTACCACAGCAGCTGATGCACATCTGATTCTCACCCTAACTTTCTCTAACGAGATTTATTTATGTCCCTGCTTTCTGCATGATCACCAGTCATTTCATACTGTCATTCAGGAGTATGTGTGTTTAGGGCTTTTGCAGAGATGCTGATAACGTGTAAACAGGGGATAGTGGAACTCAGCAGCATTTGGTTGCATTTTTCAGTTCATTGTTTTGACATGTGTTCCCTTGCAAGGCGTTTAACTCCTGGTGTACTCTGGTTCTGTAAAATGAGGCAAAACTATTACTGTCCACCAAAGAGACTTAACTCAGGTTGGTGTTAGGGAGCTTCTTAAGACTCATGGACAATGACAGTGAAGATGTTGAAAACAGTCTAAATGATACTAATATTTATTTAAAAGAGAAACCCTTTCCAAACCTTTTATTTTAAGTTTAAGAAGAGTAGAGGTAAAAGCAATGTTTTAGTTTTATTAAGCTAAACTTGTAATTTATCGGCCCCTGGAGTAATATACTTCCCTTTGGATATAATAGAAGATGTCCCTGCATACATCAGGCTGGCCTCAGGTGTCATCTTCTTATAGGCAATTGAGGAATCTGCCATCTTTGCCCTGTGATTCAGGATCCTGCAACCCAAGGAGAAAAAGGGTTTTCAGAAAGAGAAATGACAGTTCCTTTAAGTTTATGTTAACATTATCGCACCGACTGAAAAGGTCAGGAAATTCAAGATTGTCTGTAATGTTACACGCTGTAATGCTGGCTCAGGTGAGTTAACCAGCCTGTGGAAGGCAGTGGACTTGTGCTGACTTAGCACATACAGCCTTGGAGCTATATATTTAACCATTCTTGGTTAATTAATACACTAAAATTTCATTTTTATGTATCTTTGGACATGTACTGCTGGGGAAATGTCGACTTGAGCATAGAGGGAGACTGGAGTCTTCCTAGTGGTTTGCAAAGTCGGGTACGAGCTGAGCTGCTCTGCTTGCCTGCTTTCAGAGGACAGGCAGGGCCAACTGGACATGCCCAGACCACATACCTGGGCCAACCGCTGTCTTCATAAATCTCTTGCCTTCCGCGAGAGTTGGCTTTTTAATTGGGCATTGTCCTAACTGAGCAGGACTAGATGAATTTCTCCATTAGAGGACTACAGAGCTATGTGCTATGAGTTGTAATGTGAAAACCTCACTGTAAAGGAATCAAAAAAAAAGTGCTAAATTAAAGTTGCTTCTAATCTGACATAAATAACCTCTGTTGCCAGTCACCACACTGTGTCATGGATCAAAGCTGGGTTTTGCGAACAAATATTTGGGCAAGCAGTTTTGAATTTGTAGATGACATTGGAAACCACTCCTGTGCAGTTTGTTGGTGTTTTTTTTTTTCTTTCTGAAGTTCTTATTTTGAATCCACTTATAAGTCACCGATGTCATAAGCAAAATATTTAATTATTACATTAAAGGAAGAGAAGTGCCCTTGGCCTGTGGTCATGTTGACCAAGGTTTTACGGTGGAATTTTAAATCCCCTAACCATAGGGATTTGTAAATTCAAATATAGATGCAACCTTGAAACGTATAGTTTCAGCATTGTTGGCTGTGGTAAATATGAGCCATAAAGTAAACCTGTTCTCTGAACCAGATTGGATCAAACATCGTTGCTGAAGCTCCTTTGCCATTTTTCTATGTTTCTCTTTTCAGCATCTGGTTCTACAGATCACTTTTCTCCATTTCAAGGTTGTATTTTTTTCTGAGGCCGGGGTTAAGGAATTGTCACATCCCAAGGGGAATCTTTGTTTTATTTTTTAATCTATCTTGCTGTAGCTTTATTTCTGCAGTAAGTGGTTTCAGTAATCCATACTGATGAGTTGTCGGCTCTCCAGGTAGGGTTGACAGGTAGATTTATGAACCAGGAGAAGATAATCTGCTTCCACAAGGGGTCACTGGTACCAGCGCACATAGCAACTAGTTTCTGCCATGCTTCTGTAAAGGGCAGGTTTAGACAAGCCTCTCATCAATAGAAGTAAAAAAAGAAAAAGGGAGTTATTACTCTTTAGAAGATACCTACAAAGAAAAGGGGCAAAACAGATAAATGAGAATGCTTTTAAGAACTTCTTTTCAGTAGTCAGGTAGCTAGATGTCAGAAGTCAGAATTCCTTTGTGCCACCCCTGTCCAAGTTGGGACTTCACTGATCTCTGCTGATGTGGGATGCTTGGCTGACGTCACTTCAGAGTCTGCGTTTTAACAGGCGTGAGGATTGCTAGAGCTAAAGATAGCATAGCAGTAAATTGTTAATTCATCTGTAAAGTAGAATCTGTACAAGTAATTAATATAATTTCTCCTGAAATCCATATGCCTGCCTGCCTATTGTTAAACGAGGTTGCCACAGGGTGTAATTTTAGGACACTTTTCTCCTAGTTTCTTTGTGTGCGGGCAGCAAAGGTTCCTGGTGTCAGGGGACAAATCTCCCTTTTAATTTTTCAGTCTGCCTGAAAATCACCTTTGGAGAGAGGCAACTCCATTAACAGGAATTAATGGAGCCCTTTGTGTAGGCAGGGTTCTGCCCAGAGTGCTGCTGTTTGTAATGATGAAGACATTTCGTGAGCATGTTATTTCTGTGTTCCCGGAGCTTTATTTTGAAGCCGATTGTCTCATGGTGCATGTAGCTCCCCAGCACACTCAGAAATACCAAAAGGTTTTTGTCTTGTTTTGGCATCCTGTCTGTATGCAGCTCCTAGTCCCCCAAGGATAAACAGGGGAAAGCTTTTCTCTGCTATCTGGTGATAATTTTCTAAAGGTCAATGTTGTCATCCTTTTTACAGGAAATCTTACCTGTCAACTGCTGCCCAAAATGGCTAGAAGATATTTCTTTGCATTTCACTTACAGTGGGGCTTTCCATGTGCAGCACTGGCTAAGCCTTTCTGTGTTCAGATTTGCTTTGTGCTAAATTTTTTTTTTTTTGAAACAATATTCTGTCTTTAAAATCATCATCTCTCTCTTTCCTTCCTTGCCATTCATACCAGTTCCAAAATCCCTGGAATGTGTGGCACGGGTTCCTAACATAATGTTTTAATTGCTGATACATTTTTTTTTCCCCTTTTCTTTTTCCTGGAAAAAGAACAAATTTAAGATTCATGCAAGGTGAAGAGACTGTAACTGCCAACGGCATTGTTTTATCTCTTAACATTTAGAGGTGACTTTTAGAGCTGGTCAGTGTGAGGAATGAGTTTCTCATCAGAGAAAATTCTTGTTGCCATCAGTTTCGACATGTGTTTACTGGGTTCCAGAAGGACTTTGTCTCCTGCATCCCCCTTCAGCACCGTCCAGTGAGGGGGACGGTCTCGTACCACCTGACAAAATCGCAGCTGCCCAGTCCTCTTGGCCAGATGGGAGCTTCATTCACCTCTCAATTTGTTAGAAACAGATGTTTTCCTCAGAGGAAAGGAAAAAGCAATGGAAAAACATAGCAGCTGCTGTGAAATTTCCATTGTGGAAAGATCTGTCTAATCCAGGGTGGAATTTCTGGTCACAACCCATGAGTAAATGCCTGTCCCAGGAACTCTGTCTAATTTGTACATAGGTACACACCACTCACCTGAGATGTGTGATGGCAATGAGCAGGTTGCAGACTTCAACAAAAGCTTCTTCACAAAAATCTTCAGCAACTGAAATCAGTAATTTCACCCCACTGCACATTCCTTTGGTTCTCTATCTAATTAGCAGGCCTTTGTGGGATATGAATACTGCTTCTTGCCCAGTTGTAATCATATGCCAATGTTTGGGCTAGAAGAAGGAACAAAATAAAAAAAAAGAGGAACAGTTTAATTTGGATTAAATAAACGTTTATCTTCTCGAACTGGTCAGAGAGAAATTAATTGTTTTATTCTTCTGATCTACTAATTACATGTACAGGCGAGCCCATGTAAGCTTTTCCTGCGTGCTCTATCATTAAAGAATGGATTACGTCTGAATTAAATTACTGTATTTCCATCAAAGGTCTCAGTGGGTCAGGGTAGTTGGCAAGATTTATAGGCTAAAAAGAAGGAGGTCAATGGATGTCAGTGGTTAAGAAATATATTGTTCTGCTGGGGGAGTTATCCTTTCCTGAGAGTCTGAATTGCTCTTTTTCTCATTCTTAGCATCTCTTCACACCCTTGCACTGCACGGACATTAATTCTAAACTCCTGTAGTTTCTTGTCAGTTCTTACCCTTTCAACCACCAAGAAACATTGTGTCAAGTGCATGTTTTCCAAGTCCCTGCCTCAGACAGGGAAGCCTAAGAGATCATGATGGCAATGCTTAATTTTCCAGGATGAGATCTATTCTTAGCCCTGTTTTGTCTACAGCAGTGGGGCTTTGTGTTTGCTGGCCGTGACTACAGACACAATTGCTTCCTCACTGCTATAACTGTAATAACTGTCTTCTGCCTCTTCCTCTGGCTATGTAGAAAAGCAGATGAGAGTGGAAAGGTGAGAAAAAACTTGACAAAAAAATTGTTTCTTGAAGCTGAAATTCACGGGCAGAAAAGGCAGTAGATGTCACCTTCGGGTCAGCAGCACAGAACTGTGATTTAAGAAAGAGGGAACAACTCTATTATTGTTTTAAAAAGTGACAGACAACTTTGGACATCCACTTGGTTTTCTACCCTGTCATAAGAGGTCTTTTCCCAAATTTTGATTTCATAATTAGAAAATATATGTAATTATGACACAATCTGAAAAGCTTCAGTAAACACAGAAAATTGCATGTGTCAGATTACCTTATTACCTTTTCCAGGTAGAGAGAGCAGATCCGTGCAAAAGAGAAAAAATTGCAGACACATGAAATGTAAGTGGCCACTTAACAAAAATTAAATACATAAATACCTAAATTTCTGCTGATTTCTAATCAACCATCTGTTTAGGCAGCATACAAAGGAAAAGCAGGAAATCAGAAGCACCATTTGAGACTCACTTCTCTAAGCGATATTAGTTGCGTTATTACTGTAATTAACACATTCTCTAATAGAACCCAATACGCTAGAGATTGCCGCAGGTTCTGGGCTTTGGGACAAATGACTTCTCTGTATGAAAGCCAGCAAAAAGGCGGAGGTTTCGCTTGCAGTCTTGGGGGCGTCAGCATTCCCAGCGACTGGGTGAGCAGCTTTTGCAGATCTGGAGCGAAGCCAAGGTTTTACGAGAGGAGCCGCACGTCCCTCCCTCGGTGCAGTCCTGACCTGTTCTCTTACCGCACAGCGGTCCAGGAGATGCAGAGCTGATTTCTGTGTCACCAATGCAGACACACCAGTCACCTAAGGGGACATCATCATAATGAACGCACATGCACCGAGCAAGCAGACAAATTTTACTTGACCAAAACTCAGCAGACCTTGAGGAGGACCCACCAGCCTCTCCACACCTGCGTGCAGTTTGCCCTTGAGACTCACTGATTTTCCAGCCTGGCAGTTGTGTGCAGAAAATCCCAGTGAGACTTTAGTGACTTGCACAGTTCCATCAGATTTTACTGAATAGTTATTTACAGAGAGAGTGAATGAGTGAATAGCTGCCAGACAATTTGTAATGTGTGTTGCTGTAAAGCAGAAGATAAGACAGCGTTTCCTATCATAATCTACTAACTCAGGCATGTGCAAGCTTGCTGTGGTTTTTTTCCTGGTGCAAGAAGAACTTCATGGAGAGGATGGAGGGATGGCTGTTCTGACCTTGAATTTGCAGCTATATATTGATTTGAACTTATGTTCTTCTTTGAATGCTGTTTTTCCATGTGAGCAGTTGCTGTGACAGGGGGTGGGGGGGCAGAAACCTGCATCACTGAGAATGGGCCATGGAAAGTTCTCTGTTGTTATGTTGTCCACATCTTTGGGAATCCTGCTGGTGGGAAAGCTCTCTGGATCCCAGATGTCTGCCTGCCCAGGCTGAACCTCACACAACTGTCTGGAGAGGGGAAAAGAAAGGGATTTTTGTAGAATCATAGGAACTGACATGTAATTTGGGTGTCCTTGAGGTCTGTACTGACTGTAAAAGTCGCTGAAAAAAAGAGTGAAGCAAGTCAGAATCGAACTAAGGAACTTCCCATTAGATTTCATTGTAAACCCTGGAACAATGACATTTATGTATTCCTGTTTCAAAATTAGTTGTAATCATATAATCTTCACAGTCTCATTCTTTAATATATGCAGAGTCACAAAATCACAGAATCACAGAAGGCTGGACGCTGGAAGCACCTCTGGAGATCATCTAGTCCAGCCCCTCTACTCAAAGCAGGGCCACATCCAGTCAGCTTTTGAATATCCCCAAGGATGGAAACTCCATAAACTCTCTGGGCAATTTGTGCCAGTGTTCAACCACCCGCACAGTAAGAAGGTGTGGGTTTTTTCAGGTGGAATTTCTTGTATTTCAGTCTGTGCTCTTTGCCTCTTGTCCTGTTCCTGGACGCCACTGAGAAGCGTCTGGCTCCATTTTCTTTACCTGCATCAGATATTTATACACATGGATAAGATCCCCCTGAGCCTACTCTTTGCCAGGCTGAAAAGTCCCAGCGCTCTCAGCCTGTGCTCACAAACTAGATGCTCCTGTCCCGTCGTCGTCTTTGTGGCCCTTCTCTGGACTCCCGTAAGTCCATGTCTCTTTTGCCCTGGGGAACCCAGACTTGGACATGGTCAGGTACACTAGACACATAGCAGTTGGACACTTCAGACTTACCTATCTAAAGCATTTTTTAATCTTTTCATCTTAATTCTGTATGATATAGGTTTACACTGGCCTGTCCGGACTGGTATGGAGAGCTCAAAGTCTCATAATAATTAACATGGGAAGGGACCTCTTGAGGATCTAGTCCAGTGCCTCAGTCAAAGCAGGGCCTGCCTCTAAATTAGTTCCGGTCCCTCAGGGCAATGTCCCATCGATTTCTGAAACTCTCCAAGGATGGTGGTTCCACAGCCCTTCCGGGCCCTTGTCCCAGTGCTGCATCACTCCTATCAGAGAGGAAATTTTCTGTATGTCTGGCTGGAATTACCCTTGGTACAACCTGTGGTTGCTGGCTTTGTCGTTTCAGTGTGGACCTGAGTAAGGGTCTGACTTCATCCTTGCTCTAATCCAGCTCCTTCAGCCTCTCCTCATGTGCCATGTGCTCCACCTCCTACTGTCAGAGCTGCTTTCCATTGAACTCACTCCAGTTTGCCAATATCTTTCTTGTACTGGGAGGCTCAAAGCTGGACACATCATCACAGATGTGGCCTCATGAGGGCTGAATAGAGGGGAACAACCATTTTCCTTGGTCTGAGAGCTGGCCCACTTAATGCTGGTGCACACTGTGTCCTCCAGTATGTATTGCTTGGAATTTACTAGCATCCACATTTCTTCTTTTTATTATGTTACCTTAGTTTAGATCTCTCTAAAGTTTCTCACAAACCTCTCAGATGACAAATATAAGTTATCCACAACTTTCATTATTTTACAGTCCTTACCACACACATGCTTTCCTGTTCTGTCATATATTTATGGACTGTCATAAGACAAGAGGAAATCTCAAAAGAACTGTTAATTTTTTTTTTTCCCAAGATGGAAGCTAGCAATTACGTATTATTCCTTTTTCTGTCTCCTGCCCATTTTTCATCTATGACATTATGCTTCACTCATCCATGGCTGGTTAGTTTCTCTATTAGCTTCTTGTATGACAACTCATCAGAGACCTGTTGGAGGTTGCCTGCTGCATTATTGTAGGATCTCAGTCATAGACAGGGAAAAGATGCTGGTAGAGGCTGCACAAACAGAGAATGAAAAGTTGGCAACCACCTGAAAGACCTTGCAAAGAGCTCTGTTTTGAGACTAAACATTGTGGGTCAGCATACCTCAACCTGTTCCTGGTTGCTTTGGGAAGAGACTTCATGTGGTGTTTCTGGAAGTTTCTGATGTTACGGCATCTCCTTTCTTGTAAAATTAACCTTAACAAAAGGATGTCACAGACAGCCACTTGAGCCCACCTGCAGTGTAACTACTAGCAAGAAGTTTTTTGGCCAGAAGGTACTTCTGAAGAGAGGTTGAGGGGCCGCAACAAAGTAGCATTACGGTTTTACAGAGACTTTCTCACAAACAAGGTGAAGAGTCTCAAGAGACACTACAAAGACATGTAATTGCAAAGTTGGCAAGTGGTGATTGGAAGCAGGGACTATGGACTTTTCAGGTGTGCGAGTTGACCTTTTGATGCTGAATAAAATGAGCAATAAGGTGAAAGAGTCCTTGAAAGTGAAGGCCAGTTGAATCTTTGATATGACAGGGAAAAGGAGCTAGGAAGATGAGCAAAAAGCAAGCCAAGTGTGAGGCTAGGGAATGATCTCTGCAGCAGCATTGCGGATCAATAGACCATCAGGGCACAACTGAGTTTGTCAGTGGCCAGAAAAAGGATGTTGTGGTAATTGAGACATGAGGTGATAAGAACCTAGATAAGAATTTAACAGCATGGCTGGGAGTGAGAGGTGCATCTGAGAGATGTTAATTGGAAGGAATCTGCAAAGTCCTGGGTACGTCCACAGAGCAGGCAGGGCTCTGACTGCAGCTCGTGGGGATCAGCCTGCAGAAGGTTCACTCTGGACAGCTCAGCAACCAGAAGATGGTGCGGTGACGTGGGCTTTGGTGTGGGCTACCTGTACTCAAATGGGCTATTATGAGTTCAGAGGCTGCCATGACTGAATTTCACTACTCTTTTTGCTTGTGTGCTCCACATCTCTTTATGGGAGGGAACCCAAAACCTTCCAAAGCTCTAAGAAACTGTTCCTTTCTATTTTTTTTTTCCTTTGGGCTCCTTCGCCCACGTGCACATGAATAGTTGGAGTTTCCTATTTACAGTGTTTGGCAGCTTCTCAGATCTCATTGTTTCCTGCATGTTCCCTTTCTTTCTCTTGATACTGAAGTCACTGGCGTGGCACTGGTAAATACTGAAGAAGACTGAAAAATTAGGGATGTTTTTGAATTCTGGAAGAAAACAGAATTTGGCCACTTGAAGAACTGTGTGCAGGAAATTAAAAAGCAAAACCCAAACAACCTCATCTCCCTGAGGCAAACAATGAAATCGACCAAAAACACTGCCGAAGGTGGAAAAACTGATCACAGTCCTGTAGGATGTTAGACTGGGACGCAGTACAGTATAACATAGTCATTATTTCCCAGTAGCTGTCATTTAGCTCCAAGTCTTCTTTCCAAGTCACTTATCTCATTAAAATTTGTCACATGCCCTTTCCTGAGGCCCATTCATTGCATTTTTATATGAGCGGCACAGTGCTTTGGGGGGAGGCACAAGCCTACTCGCATTGGAAGCGGGAGTTCTGCACATCCCTTGAAGTCATTTGGCTTCAAGGTGCACAGGGCTGAGCTTTACCCACCACGCCAGCTGAAATCATGATCCTCCCCTATCAAGGAAAAGCTGCATCTGTTAAGGAACAAGTGCTGCCTTACAACAACAGATCATACATACGGCCATGGGGTTAATATTTGGTTTTGTTTATAGTGGCATAGGAATTACTGTACATTCTTCTGCACATGTGTAACACACCTGCTAAACATGAGGATTTTTACAAAGGTAAAAACTTTAGATGTATGAGTAAGACAGTGGATTACCCACAGGGAAAAATCACCATTTAGAAATTCTTTGTAACATCTGCTGTGGATTATTTTTCAAAGAAGTCTGAAACTTTGAATTAACCTTGGTACTTTAAGTACGGTTCCTAGGGAGCCATAATAAAGCTTGTGCTCTAATACCTTTCAAAGTGAGCAAGTAGGAAAAAAATCAGTGGGAGCAGAGGGATGCAGCAGCACGAGAGATGTCGCCTGTGACATTTAAACTCAAATTAATCTGCTGTGACACTAGTAACATTTGTTGGTGACTTAGGCAGAGGATGTTTGTAGTGGTGGGTGGGATCGCAGATATCATCTAGTTTTAAGGCCAGTGCCTTGGGCGAGCCAGTTTCCCTGTTTTCATGATGCTGACAGGGAACTTTTTACTGAAGCAGAGAAATCCTGGTAACGGATAGTTTGTCCGGCTGTATGCTTTAGTCCAGTGTGGGTGATGCAGTACATATTTTGCATTACTGCTCAGCAACATGTTAAAATCTTGTGCAGGGAAATTCACTCTAATATGAGATGATAACCAGATTCCTTGGCTATTCAGTTCTTTAGCTGTGATCTGTTTCTGTGGCACAAGTACATGTCAGTGAAAACCGGAGGCCACCAAATAATTTTTCTCGTTAATACTTACCAGAGTGTCTGTCCTATAAGAAACACACACTTCTAATCCCTGAGCTACGCATTCCACAGGGGTGATGCAATTTCAGCTGATAATATAAATGGTTTATAATAAAATTTGCATGTAGCCAATGCAGGACTTTCTGCTTTAAAAGCAGAGATCCCAGCTCTTTTTGGGGGTAGTATTTTAGAGGGAAGGTGTTTGGTGTTTCTGCTTCAGGATATTGTTTCTACATTTTTTTACATTTCTCTTCTGCCCTACAGTTCTGAAACTTTGGCAGTAGATGTGGACTTCACTCTCAACCTTGACATTTTCATTTTTTAAAGCTAAGACTCAGCAGCATTTGGTTTTGCCCTAAGTCTTAAAGAAAAAAAAAGAAAAAAGAAAACCCAAATCAAATACTGGATGAAGTCTGATAAATTATTTGCAATGTATCATTCCAAATATAAGAGTCATATGTCACCAAGTGGGATTATTTGTCTTAAACTCTGGCAGCTTTACATGTCAGGGAAAAATTAAATTTCATTCTGCTAGACTTGTCCTATGCCATTTCATTTAACAAGCTAGCAAAAACAAATGTATATGGTTGGCCTACACATGCACACATTTTGATGACTGGATTATGTCATTTATTTGCTATGCTGCTCTTGGTAAAATGTGTATTTATTGTACTGCTTTTAATATTTTGGTTGGGTTTGATATTTTGTTAACAAGAAA